>NC_056749.1:840860293-840997793 GCF_019279795.1 Protopterus annectens | reverse complement strand
TTACTGCTTGACCCTTCACCGATGTTTTTTTTTTTGGTGTAATGGATGACAAGTAGAGAAATGCAAAAAGGTGTTAGAATAGGTTGGCTTACGGTATATAGTAGCTCTAAATCTATGATTGTTAAGGTCCTTTACTAGATGGATGTCTAGAAAATCAATGTAATCAATACCTACGTGGAATGTTAAGTCCAAAAAAGTAGTGTAGGATTTAATTTCAGTGATAAATTCATCAATAAGAGTCACTTCACCCCTCCATAAAAAGAACATGTCATCCTGGTACCTAGTGTACCAGACTACATGGTTCTTAAAGGTGGGAGACTCAAACAAAAAGGACCTTTCCCAGTAAGCCATTATGGTGTTAGCAAAGCTTCTGCCACATGCAGCTCCCATAGCCGCACTGCTTCTCTGCAGGTATAACTCATTGTTAAAATAGAGAATGTTTTTAAGTAACACTATCTCAAGGAGTGTTTCAATAACATGCACCTCTTGGTTGTCTATACCTCTCATATACAAAAGTTCCCTAACCCATTCAATACCAAGTTGTTGAGGGATTACAGTATACAGGTGCTTAATGTCCACTGTGAGAAACACTAACTTGTCGTTGAAATCCAAGTTGTTAATGGACTCAAGGAAGTGCCATGAGTCCTGACAAATTTGTTGTTCCAACTTTAACACTGGTTTAAGTTTGGAGTCAACATATTTGGCACATGCATACGAAATGGAACCACGACCATCTGCAATTGGTCTAAACAGTGGATTAATTAGATTTTTATGTATCTTTGGGGTTCCAAAAAAGGTTGGTATTACTGGAGCAGGCATGGTCAGATAATGGTGTGTGTCAATATCTATGCTCCCTTCCAAAAATAAGTCGAAAAGAGTTGCATTGATAGACCTATAGGCTCCATTGACCTGATTACGACTAACTTTTCGTATGCTACCCTGTCCAGGACCATGTGCATCCTATGGACGTAGTCATGTTGGTCCATGAACACTAAACCTCCACCTTTGTCAGGTTGCATGACATGCACTTGAGAGATATTCAATAAATTAATTAAATCAAATTCATCAGGAGAAATGCTTTACGAGTATTGCTAGTATAATAATTACTTGTAAACATTCTCCTAAAATCAATTTCACAAGTTTTCTCAAAAAGCGCTAACGTTTCATGCAAAAGAGGATTAAATAGGCTGGAAACCCTAAGACCTTGAGTAAGTGATGAATTAGCACCCATGAGCAATTGTAAATTGAGTTTATGGACAAATAATTTTAGGTCAATAATGAGTTTGACCATACTGGCCCTCATATCAGGCACAAATGTTAGCCCTTTCGAAAAAAAGTCCACCATGGCCTTCTCAATGTGAAGAGAACTAAAATTATAGATTTTAAAGTCCCCTTCAGTGCTAAAGAGGATGTTAGGAGGTACTGACCTCATCTCCTCCTCCGATTGTAACATTTCCTGTTCTGACCCTGTCTCCTGCTGTTCGTTGGTCTGTTCAGGTGAAGTGTTTGTGGCCCACTGGATTCCCGAAGATCCTGATGGAAATTGGCATTCAAGGGTGGGTCAGGCTGTTGTACTGGGTGCTGGGGTGCCTGTCATTTTTGATTATTTTTAATATGTTCACTGCAATGAATAGGTTGAGCCTAGTCTGCAGTGTGATTACTTATCGTGTCATTGCCATTGTCATTATGAACCATATGATTTGACTGACCATCACTATTGTTGCTCAAAGGTGGATTCCCGACAAGAGGGGGTGCTGGATAGGCACATCCCTTTGAGTAATCATTGAGGGCTCTCAATAACTTTTTCTTCTTGACCTCAATGAATTTACCCAGACTGGCATCTATGCTACTAAAAATGTGTGCATATTCAAATCGATATCTTTCGTAGTCATCCACATTTATAATAGCACGTTACAGGTTGTCCAAATCGCTCCTAACTGATACAATCTAGAATTTGTAGTTATTAATTAAAATCCCTACTCTATGCCTTGCTTCTCAAAAAGGGCTATTAGTTCCAGATGAAAATAAGAACCATTTATGAGCCCTGCTGGGTAGCGCCATTGGCGCAGGCCTTTGGGAATAACTTTCTTGTGGATGCATTCTTCAAGGTAGAAAACTTCCAACTGAAGTTTTCTACACTTGAATAGTTTTTGATCAAGGTCATTCAAGTTATTCGCAGTTAAATTATTGTCACTATGTGCACCATCATTTGTAACAGCAGAATCCGTAGGTGAATTAATATTAAAAAATGAAACATTCCTTAGGAAAGAGTCATGGTGGGGATGTCACTCACCCTAGAGATGCTAGATGAAGTCCGTGGTTCCACTGCTGTTTGTCTAGGAAGGCCCAGATTAACCACTGTGTTGCCTAAATTCGGAACTGTTGTAACCTGGTTACCGGTGCTTTCCAAAGACGTTGAAACCTGTACAAGCTGACCAACACTGTGTGTGGCATTACACTGTGTGTGTCATTACACTGTGTTGCAGCAAGGCAGAACAGTTCAGCTGTGAAGAAAAGAGAGTTACAAGAGTGTGGACCAGATGTTTGTATACACCCCACATACAGATAAACATATGTGTGATGTGTATGTCTACGGAACCTCAGACAGTTATACATACATATATAGGTAAATAAACAACACAAAATGATAACTACACATATATGTACATATGTGTATATATATATATATATATATATATATATATATAAAAACAAAGAGTTAAAAGGTCACACTGAAAAACTAATGAGAAAAAAAACTAAATGAAAACTCCAGCCAAGCTAGAACTTTCAAAGAGTGACCTCCCAAACCTCCTGTAACAGAGGCCTATGGGATATATGCAAATGACCCTTATGAACATCAGGTGTTTCAGCTATATGGCGATTCTGAATGCCCATGACTTTTACGTTTGAAGTCATTTTAATGGACAATTTCGGGCCAATAAAGCCAAACCCCACTAGCTATGGATATGCATATTACGGCCTTGTTATGACCTCTTCAGCATAGCATAAGCAGAGTGTTTGACTAAGCTTAAGAAACACGAGGTAGTTAAACCTGGCTGATGTCCATTTTCATTAGGGTAATTGCAAAATATCCCAAATAACAAATTAAAACACATAAAAACAAAGAGTTAAAAGGTCACACTGAAAAACTAATGAGAAAAAAACTAAATGAAAACTCCAGCCAAGCTAGAACTTTCAAAGAGTGACCTCCCAAACCTCCTGTAACAGAGGCCTATGGGATATATGCAAATGACCCTTATGAACATCAGGTGTTTCAGCTATATGGCGATCAGGTGTTTCAGCTATATGGCGATTCTGAATATATATATATATATATAAATATATATATATATATATATATATATATATATATATATATATATATATATATATATGTATGTGTGTGTGTGTGTGTGTGTGTATGTCTATATATATATATACACAAAACACACACATACACACATATACATAATGCTAACATGTATAGGTGTATGTGTGTACATGTGTGTGTGTGTGTGTGTGTGTGTGTGTGTGTGTCAATACATGTCCCCTGCCATGACATGTGTGACAGAACATCATATATCAATACACAACATATCTACACACCAGTACATGGCTGCAAAATGGAGTGTGGAGTGTGGTGTGTAACCCATGTTGGGAACACATCGCAATTGTTTGAGAAAGTAGGATATCTATGTTGGTGAAGGGTGGTAGGCACATATTGGTATGTAGGTTTGTTTGGGTGACAAACAAGACAACATACAGGGCTGATATATGACACGTGGTGGGTAAACATTGTGGATGGGTAGTTTCATTTGGAATGTGGAGGCCATTGAGCCCTCATATGGGAACAAAGGTAACAAGGTGCCCAAACATGGACAGTCACAACAGCATCTACATGGTCATAAAGGTGCCTGGGCTGTGGGCTGAGCAGGAGTAGCATGCATGTCTAACCTTGTGTATGTGTACTGCATGCCTCCAGGTGATGTAGCACATACCCCTTGTCTCTGTGGAGTTCCTTATATACCAGACCTTGGACCTAACTGTGGGTGACAGAAATATGTCTGTGTGTGCTTGTTGGGGGGGACAGCATCCCCTGAGGTGGTTCCACATGAAGGGTGTGCCAGAACTGTAGATAATGAGGTTCCATGGTGGGTCGCGGCTGTGATGTGGCCTGGTAACATGTCCACATTAGGTGGGAGAGGTGTTCCTGCTGGCAAATATCCCCTGCACATACTGTTGTGTCACTGTCATGGAACATATGTGGGTTGTAATAGTCCACACAATCCCAGAACATGTCCAACAGCATGCACAGATATCCCCAATAACACAGAATGGCAGATGTGTAGCAATCACATAGCAAGCATATCACATGCATATGTGGAAGCATAGTGGCAGTGACAATGACATGCAGGTGAAATACTCTGTAACAACCCAGCAACTCTAGTTTCCCCACAGGGAGCATGTCTATAAACACATAGCAGAAAGTGTTGCACAATACAATATATGTCCCAATGGTAGATTAACCAGAGCCATACCACTTGCGTTGTGTGAAAATTAAGTTGGAGCTGATATGGTGGCAGGAAACTGATATGTGTATTGTATTATGGTAAACATGCTATATGAGTTGCTCTGACATATTTCCATCTTTATGTCTTTCAGGGACAATCTGACATCCAAGGAATCCAGCCTACAGTGTCGCTGAGGATGACATCATACTCAACAGCCTCAACCAGTACTATCAGCTGCTGTTCTCCAGGACAAGCCATGATCAGCATGAGCACACCACCATGTGGAATGATGTGGTCCACAGAGTAAATGAGGTGAGCATGCACAGCCATACATATGAGCAGGTCCGCCATCATTGTAGTGACCTGCTCCACCATGTACATTGCCATGCTGCTGCCATGCGGGGTGAACACCTAGCAACAGGGGGGGACATAACATCCACCCCCCCACCGGAGTTGAGGAGCTGCTCATGAGCCTGGTGGCACCTGCCCACCCACAAGAGCTACAGACATATACAGTCATGGAGGCGGGTGCTACCCACACACCAGACATGGAGCATGCAGGTAAAGTTCCAGGGCATATCAGTAGACCACTGTTGTGTATGCATCTGTAAAGGTAGATCATGCATATGTGAGATGTGGAGTCTGTTGCTGTGTAGTACTGATAATCAGTTGTGCATAATCTGTAGTACTGTGGACTGCAGCTGTTGTTTTACTGTAATATTGCACCCACCCTGTATCAATGCCCCAGCTGTGGCCACTGACATCAACTCTATCTCATCCCAATGTATGTACCTCTGGGATACCAGCAAGGCAGTGGCCTGATGCTGGTGAGTATGGTTTAAGGTCATGCTTGGCAGTACACTGTGCATGTCATAGGTAAGGTGTAGGCCATGCACATATCTAACACACGTACCCATAATGCATGCTGTACATGTTCACTGACAGAGCACACACCTCATTAATGGGATTACCAGCCTAAAACACATGCAATACACAGACCATCTCAGACAACTGTGGCTACACTCCAGTGCACATTGCCCATGCACAGCTGACATCTGCCTAACATACACAGCTATGTCATACACAGAGCAGTTGAACATGCTACATATAAGGAAATCCCAAGCCCTCTGCAAACACATGCTCCAGGGTCCTAAACCACATCAAAATATTAAACAGAACATACTGGAGGGATGCGGCCTTGTCCTGGGGAATTTCCACACTCTGGTACAGACTACCCATTCATGTCAGGCAATGCTACTCATTGGCCCTCTTTACAAAAGCACTTGACAACTGGATGGGAAATGGGGAATTCACTCTGGTTAGTACGTCTGTGCCACAGCCTGACAGGGGCACAGGAGAATAATATTAATGGGTGGTGCATGCCTGGGAACCCCTGTGGCTAGGCTTATGTAGGCCCCAGGACCAGTAGACTAGTACTCACCTATGAAACTATGTGTACCACAGGCAACATCAGCCAGGGTTCACTACAGATATGATCTGCATAATGGTGGGATATTGCCAAAGCCATGTGTTGCAATGTGTTCTAATGTACCAGCACCATATTGGGGAAGTCCAGGAAGTTGTAGTTATGATACATGTGCTGCACAATCCACACCTCACCTTAACCCAGGGATGACAGCCCCATCTGTACAATGCTGATGCCACTGTACACCTGCATATTTGCCCTGCATTGGCAGAGAATATGCCAGTACACATGGTGTTCCTAGTTTGGGATACTACAATATGACACACATGTGTAAGCCACAGTTGTTGAGCATTTGCAATGTAGCAGGAGATGGTGAGGGTGTGTCATCCTGAAACACAACAGTACACTGGAGGGGAAAGACAAACTCACTAAGAATGTCTGTATCTGCACACAGTTAAGGTCATGAAGTGTGGCAGACATAACCCTGACTCCACGGCACTACTGATGGTACTGTGTGACCACCAAGGGCTGTGCATGTGTTTAGCATGTAAACATGCAGGTTTGGGGAACATTTGCAGGCCTGACTGACCAACTACTGGCTCATGATGATGGCCCATGCTACTATACCCCTGCCAGGTATTGTGACCTCAGTAGCACACATAGCAGTTATCGCTAAACACCATCATGATATGTGTGTGCACACATATGCAGCCACAAATGGTATGCATCCGAATCAGCATCTGCACAACTGACACATATGGCTCGTAATGCAATTGACTGCCTAGGTCATATGTCACATATCAGGTATGTGTAGTGTTGCCATATGCAGTAGTGTTGCGTCATGGCATGTCATGGAAGAGGGTGCCATGTCAATAATGGTCTATACACTCACCATAATCCAAAAGACAAAAATCCAGCACCAAGGTGTATAAAGTGTAACTTTATTTTAAAGTTATCAAATAAAGACAGACCAGTTTCGACATAAGTTTCAAGCCTTCCTCAGTGTAACCACAAATGAAAATATACACACCCATCTATTAAAAAAGAAATCTCATTGGCTGTTCACAATACCTCATTTAATCCAAGAGGAATTAAAGCACCTAACTTAATAATCCATCTTTTTTCTTTATTGTTAAGTATATTGTGCCAGCCAGTTTTATTTGTTCTATCCCCCTTAATGATATCAATGACAGTGAATCTAAAAGATGCTGAGGGATGATTGACCACATGTTTGTATAGTGCATTTGTTTAATTTGATGTCACTTAAATGCTGACTGATCCTACACTGAGGAAGGCTTAAAACTTATGCCAAAACCAGTTTGTCTTTATGTGATAACTTTAAAATAAAGTTACACTTTATACACCTTGGTGCGTTTTGTCTTTTGGATCACTGTTTCTTTAAGCCATGCACTGCTGTACTTGCAGGGGATTATTCTGGACTATTACACTCAACATAGGTACAGTACATTGTGTCTGTTGTCAGTCTAATGGTATTCTGTCACTCATACATGCACCACTGATGATGACATCTGTGAATACACATCAGGCATTCACAAATCACATGTGTCTACATATAATCCAGTATAACACACAGAGGCTGTGAGCAGCAGAGGAAACATAACTGACACACAGATACACATCCTGCAATGGTGCGTACACCTGTGAGGTATGGTGTACAGTACATGCCAGGGTGCTTAACCGATGCACAGCAATGCCATGGACATGGGTGCAGTGTGTTCCAGGGGGAGGGCCATCACCTACTAACAGAAGCCATGCATCACAGCTATGTATAATGTTGGTAACGGGGATTAACTACAGTTGCAGTGCATGCTATTGAGCACCACATGTCCTGCATGCCGACATATGTGTAATTATAGGTCTGTGTGATAATGTAGTGCATCATCACCTGCTATTGTGTGTGTTAGGGGGGTGCTGGAGTTATCTATAGGTGCTGTCTGGTGGAGTGTATGGGTTGTCATGTATGTTGACATATGTGTATGTCTGTGTGTGTGGCCATGTCTGCACATGCGTGTGTGTGTGTGTGTGTGTGTGTGTGTGTGTGTGTGTGTGTGTGTGTGTGTGTGTGTGTGTGTGTGTGTACTGTTTAGCGGTGATGTACAGGTCTTACAGTCTGTTCCCTGTTTTCCCCTCACAGGTGGCGAGGTGGGGCTGGGTCCCTCCCGCAGGGAATCTGATGTCACTGATACAGACAGTGACCATGAGGATTGGTGTGTTGAGGCACAAGCAGTGTTGTCAGGGGCTGATGCTGGGCCACCAATTGACATCCCACAAGTACCCACCCCATCCATGCACACAGTCACACTGTCTTTACATACCTCATCACTGTTGGCCTTAGCTGAGGAATGGTCTACGGCTGGCATTGGCCAGGCATGTATGTCAGGACACAGCAGCCATAGCCAGATGTCTGGTGGGGTACCACATAGGCAGATGTTCAGGGGTGCTCATCAGAGCACTGCTGGTCATTATGCCCCTGGCAGATGTGCCACATGTATATCTACCACACGCATGTTCCAGGCTGTCATGGAGGCACAGGCATGAATGGAATGGGATACCAGACAGGGTCTAAGGGAACAGAGGGCTCATCACACCTCTATAAATGACAGCATTTGTGATCTAGCAGGTGCCATTCATAATTACATTGAGGTCATGGATAGACGGTGGTGTGAGACATTGGATCTCCTTAACAATGTCATGTCCATGCATCAGGATAGGGCGTGAGGGTTACAATGGCCATGTGGACGTATGCCAGCAGCATCAGCAGCTGGAGGTCACTGTGGACATCCCACCAGTCACAGTCACTCCCGTAGTGGCAGTACCAGCCCCAGCACTGTGGGGGGTGCTGTTTACAGACTGTCATAGCAGACCACATACATGTGGCCCTGGCCAGTTCCAAGAGGGACCTGGATCCAGTGGACATTTTTCAACCTCAGGGGACAGTACCCTATCTGGCTTTGTACCTGATAGTGCCTGTGGCACTTCAGCCAGGCACAGGTCCTGTGTCCGTGGCCATAGATGATGAACTGCAAACCCTGCCAGGTCCAGTCTGCAGCTGTCCCACAAATCCCCGAATAGGGCAGCCACATGGTGGAACTGTGTGCATGCAGACACACACACACATAAACAACAAACCTAGGGCAACCACATACCTGCACACACAACATCACCATTGGCCCATAACACTACTCATCCCCCCTCACTCACACAAACACACATTGTCAATTGTATGGCTCAGCCTAGGCCTCTGGCAAACCAACAACACACCATGTGCATATGATGATACCTGTGCCACATCCTGTCATCCATAACATTGATGTAGGGACAGGCTAACATGGTGCTGATGCACATGGTGACTGTACAACAATGTAGCAATGGAATGCTGTGTAGCATTTTGTCAGCAGTAAAGTGAAATGCTAACATCCTGGAAGGTGTAGCTGTGCAGCAATGATGCATTATAGCTGTAATTAACAATGTTATATTGTTTTCACCATTGTCTTCTCTGATTGTGTTATTGTTGTCAATGTGCCACATGGCTGATGGGTGTAGTGGTGTCACCAGGCCTTCTACAGTGGACACCGGTAAGTGTAGTGGGTGGTACACATGACATGGCTGGGTACAACACACAGAGCCTTTGGTTTGGATGCAGTACAGATACAAGATTGTACACATGGAGGTATGTCCCTGTGCAGGTAACACATCTGTTGCCCATGTAATCCCACCAAGACAGGATAGGCACAACCACACATTGGTATATTTGCAGTCTGCTATTTGAATGACATTGAACATGCTAACAGTAGAACAGTAGGGTGTATGTCCCTTTCCCCACTTTACTGTGATCCTCACCTCAGTAACATGGGTGTGCCACTGTCGGTGGCATAGCCCTACCCTTAGGAGGGTGTGAGGCTCTCTACTACTGTGAATGGTGTAAGCAGCAACTAACCAACCTGATAGCATGCACTGTACAGTATTACAGACAGCTATGTGGGGAATTGACACAACAGTAACTGCAATGATGGTGGATGTGTCCACAACAGCAATGCCCAGTGAGTTATAGCAACCCCAGTATTACTGCACACCTCTACAGTGTGGAGGAGGGCATTAACACATCTATGACCTGTGAAGTACTGTATGTCCACAGGATGGCACCTGTGGGATGTTGGCATTTGCCAAGCAGTCCTGGGGGAAACATAATCTGTGTACAGAGGTAGATCCCTTAACATGTACACACATTCCTACATGTGGGATGGTGTACAAAAGCCTGCTATGATCTACATAAGCTGTGTGCACCTCCTAACCCTCATCTACACCTGTCATGATTGTGTCAAGGAGGTATACCAGGTTCAGGTGGCATTCTCTGCTTTTGACAATTTCAACATTAGTGGGGTCCAGGGTTTTAAGATTACCAGTGACATTGACCATGGGTTCAGTGTTGATATGTTCCATGTCCCTGCAGATCAGGCTCATCAGGCTACTGGGTGGTAGTTCCCAGCTGACATAGCGGATGCGTGGTTGTCCTTGGCAACAGTGGTGAATCCATTGTCAGGTGTAGGCCTGTTGGATCGTATGAAGGATCCCAGCTACTTACTGTGCCTGCCCAGGAGGTTCCTCCAAGCATGACATGTAACTTCACTGTACTGCATGATATGTTACTGATGCCAGCCTGACATCATACAGGTGGGATGAAGTACTGTTAACATGTACTGCCTTTGTTGTGTAAGGTCCTGGTTATGGGATCTGCTAAGGTTGATAGTGTATTGCAGGCCAGACATGTTTGACTGTGGGGGGAAATACATATCAATGCCAGATGTATGTTTTTGGGTCTTTCAAACCCATTAATGGTGCATGTGGACATATATAGGTTCATAGGTTCATAGGTTCATAGATTAGTACTAGGCTAACTGCCCTTGCGAGCCATTTTAAGTCTAGCCAATTATCCCTTGTGAGATTCGAACCCTGTACCTTGTGTTTGTAAAGCAAACACCTTAACCATTAGGCCACCCTCCCAACATAAATTCCCACTGCCAGTCTCGAACCTAGGACCTTGGTAACATTAGTCTGTATGACCTACCACTAAGCCATGACTGCCATATATTTTGGTTATGTTCCCAATTTCATCTACAGATGTATGTCCATATATACCTATATAGATATATATGGGTTTACCTTTGAAAGGGAGAAAATTATTTCTCTGAACGGCCCTTTCTGTGAACCGAAAGGACAAATCTGTCATTTTGAATCGCACCAAAGTTCGAAACTCAGCAAATCGAAAAGCAGATTCACTGATTTTCGAACTACACATTGAAATACATATCGTAATGCAGGGGGCAAGCCCCCTGTGCCCCCACACCCCTTTACTTTAATATTCTAACTTCAAGATCACACTACAGTGGGGAAAGGGACCTTTTCCCAATCCCCACTATAGTGCAATCCGCATCCAAAATGCCGAATCTGCAATGAGCAAATGCATAGTGACATTCGCTCATTGCAAATTTGATGCATTTACTCCAAGATTTTGCAATCTTGAAAACTTACTTTCGACCTTCCAGCATTCGGAGAAATAATTTTCTCTCTTTGACAGGTATTCCATATATATGCTTACATATATATATATATATATATATATATATATATATATATATATATATATATATATATATATATATATATATGTATACATATTGCTGTATATATGTGGACATATGGATGTATACATATATATCTATAGACGTATGCATATCTATGTATATATGTATATATTGACGTGTATATATATATATATATATATATATATATATATATATATATATTTTTTTTTTTTTTTTTTTTTTTTTTTTTTTTTTTGTTTTTTATATATCTATAGATATGTTATATCCATTTAAATATAAATATATATACACACACATACATCTACATGGTGGAATAAATTTCCTGTAGTGTTGAATACCTGGGCTGGATGATATGCTTGTGAAAACATCATGATTATGCATGTCTGCCATGGCTTAGTGATTAAATCTCTTTGTCTATGGTGTGCAGGGTCCTGGTTTTGAGCCTTGTAGGAGCTGTTCATTTTATTGCTGGGCAGAACACAGCCCGTTGGATACAGAGTGATTAAGGCACTTTAAAGCAGTTATAAGTAGGTTTGAGTGGGTTTGCATGGAGCTAAGCACAGCCAACTTCTGGTTACAGTAACTTACAGTCAGTTAGCTTCTATATTGCTTAACTTGTGTAGGCAGTGCTTACCACCGTGCAGACCCACTTACAACTACTCAAAAGTGCCTTAATCGCTCTGTATCCAACGGGCCATGTTCTGCCCAGAAACAAAACAAACAGCTCTTGCAAGGCTCGAACCAAAGACTCTGCATACCATAGACAAAGTGATTTTCCACTAAGCCATGGCAAATATGCATAATCCTGATGTTTTCACAAACATATCATCCAGTCCAGTCATGCAACAATACAGAGAATGTATACCATCTTCTAGATGTATGTGCACAAATATATTAATATGTAAACAGATACAACATATCTATATATGTAGATATATATAATTTCTAAATCTTTATACATTTATATTAATATATATGACCATATATACATGCAAATGTCTACATCGACACATATATGTGTCTACACCTATATGTCTACATATACACAGCAAGTTACATATGTGTACGCAGATATACATCTATGTAGGTATATACGGACATAGTTATATATATGTAAGCAGATATATATATATATATATATATATATATATATATATATATATATAGATATCGGTATATATGGCCATACATCTGTAGATAGCAATGGCAAAGTCACAAGCAAACATATGTCCACATGCACTGTTAATGGGGTTGGAAGGCCCCAAACACTATGCGTCTTGTACAAATAGGCCTCCCCTGGCACAGCTATACATGTCCGCCCTGCGATACACTACTAAGTGTTGCAGATCCCATAACCAGGACCTGACACGACATGGGCACAAGATGTTAACAGTACTACATGCCACCTGTATGATGTCAGGGTGGTATTGGTGACATATCATGCAGTACAGTCTGCCTCCCATAGGAATTGTAAACTGTGGAAGCCATCAACATCCCCAGGATATGGATACTCAGATATGCAGATACATATATACATATATACATATGTACATATGTACATATGCACACACACACACACACACACACACACACACACACATATATATATATATATATGTGTGTGTGTGTGTGTGTGTGTGTGTGTGTGTGTGTGTGTATATATGTATATATATATATATATATATATATATATATATATATATATATATATATATATATATATATATAGATATATATATATAGATATATATATATATATATATATATATATATATATATATATATATATATATATATATATATATATATATATATATATATATATATATATATATATATATATATATATATATATATATATATATATATATATATATATATATATATATATATATATATATATACATGTGACTACATACACATGCAGATATATGTACAGTACAATACATATGTAGAAGGTCCCAATATGGAACAGCCACTATGCCTACAGTTAACACCTGAACAGCTGGACACTGTATGGGTCACCCATACAAATGACATTCGTTGCCTGCAACATATCCTAACAGAGAGATCATAAGGGAAAACACCACACACACATTTGCAGTAATGTAATACCTTTCATTGTGTACTATTACAGTTCTAATTGCCATGACATATAGCTGTTCAGACACTGACATCCATATATGCAGAGGAATGCAACTGTGAAACAGTTATACTACTACAGTAGTCTGGAAAGGTTCACAAATGTTGCTGTCCAGGCCAAGCCCTTCGATTTATACAATAGTGAGGACAGACTCTGCCACAGGATACCAAATGATCAACAGTATGTAATGCAGGTGTATTGTTCAGCAGCCTCTATCTACACTCTGTACAAAATCAGTAGGTGGTAAGACATCATGTGACCAAATGGGTTGTAACTGTTACATAACAAGGCATAACTGACACCATCACATGCACACTGACAAACCGAACAGTCTGTATGGCAGGAGGCGCTGGGCTTGTATTATCCCAGGATATTTAAGTAATGTAAATATAGGTGAAGTATACAGTACTGTACAGTACTGTACATCCAGATACCTTAAGGCAGCTCATCCCTGATACCCACACATATTTTAACAGCCTAGGTCATTTATGGTGCTCCCCCCAGACTCATTAATACAGGGCCATATACCTCTTTTACATACACTGGCCTCTGAAGTGCATAAGAGCACGCATGTATTGTGTAGGTGATGCCCATATATATATATGACCCCAGCCCCACCTTATGTGAGGGGGATACAACAGAAGTGGACTGCTGGCAGCAATGGCAGTGTGATATACCCACAGCTCACTATGGAACAACCCCCGACAGCATGTCATATGTGCAAAGCTTGATATGTTGGTGGAGAACAGAGGCTGGGACACAGGCACACATGTGGAGAACTGTTGCCATACACTAAGGAAGTTACTGGTGTTACAGGATAGTCTGCAACATACCCTTAATCAGGGTATTGAGGTCAGAAACAGAAATGGATGTAGCCATGTACTGATAGCACTCAACACACACACTGCCAGTGACATATCTGACACAGGATCTGTGTGGTGAACAGACAACACATGATAGGCACACCTCTGGCCACCAAAAGGATAGGCCCACAGTTGAGAGCTATGCAGACAGACTGCATTCCAAGGTAAAGTTGTTTGTACACACACACCCTGCAACACCAGTGCTATACAAAGCATAACACAACTCTATTCACACTCTGTCTGTAGTTCCTGGACCTCCTACGGATATGTAACTGCCATGAGTGTGCAGGCTCTCATGTAAGAAGTAACACTGATGCCCACACACAGGAAGGATGTCCATCACACAGGAAATGTAAAGGGACCATGCCCACATGATGTAGGGATTTATAGTAGGTGGTTGCCATAACAGTGGTACTTGGAAGTACTACAAAAGTGTAATCATATATATATATATATATATATATATATATATATATATATATATATATATATATATATATATGGCTATCTGGATATGTATATGCACATATATTTCCACCATATGTCCTGGACATGGAGTGTAGCCCTACCCCAGCCCCTATAGTCCCAAAGTCATAGTGCAAGGGGATGTCAGGCATGTATAGCAGGAATATTAGTACACTATTGCTACTGTCATTGGGATTGTCTTCACAGACATGGTGTGTGTGGAAGGTCATATCTGCTTATAACATCTGTGCCACTGGCTACTGACAGACATCCTAAGGAAATCATTGTAATATACCGCTGATAGCATGTAATGCCCTGCAGCAGAGATATTGGCGAATATATGTGGAACTTCTGACACACCTTGTACAGTCCAGAGGTATACACATAAACCCTTAGTGCACAACATGTGCAACATGCCTGCCAATAGGGATGTAGACAGCCATGTAGATGGGTATAACACATAACAACTGGTATACATTTGCCATCAGAGGTTATGCATTCACACACTCCTGTCTGGCCTAACACATAATGACTGCTGGTACAGGGGTGCCATGGCCACATACTACCCACTAGATGTTGACATACATCTGTACAGCATCCCACTTCTCTGTCTGACATACATGACATTTAAGGGAGGCATGGCAGAAGTACATCTGGCAAGTATCTGCACATGACATCTCACTGGATAAGTACACTAAGCTGCTAGGCATATAACAATGCACTGTGCAGGCTGCAGGTGGACTGGCTCAACACTGGCCTACATCGCCTATGGGGGAATGCACACGTACCGGCATATATAGCAGGCTCCACAGGCATGTCACAGCACAGGGTAAGATACACCTGTGTGAAAGTGCATAACCACAACCAATGTGAACACAGTCACAGCCTCATATGGTAAGCTAGCATAATATTCTAGTATATGGACTATCTGTTCTACACCATCCACATATGTGCCACTCACAGAATGACCCTACATATACTGGGCTGCTACACAGTTTGGTCTGATGGCTGTCTGTAGTATGGGACATGTGTGTGTATGGCCGTACAAACATGTACACCAATACGGTACCATGCAGTGGGGCAGCATGTAACATCAGATAGGAGGGGAGCTAGAACAATGACTTCTACCACAGTCTGTTACCAGGCTAAAGTACATATTAACAATACACACACTACCGATGTTCGCCATAAGTATACAGACCTCAGTACTGTACAATCATCCCTACTGTACATCACATGTGTAGCAGTCTGATATATCATTGGCTTGTTATCAGATAGGATGGCACTAATTATGGTATGTGGCACATATGCACCACTTCATGCACGACATATGTACAAAGGTTGACAGAGGTGTGGCTGGCAGCACATACACAGGGCCAATATTGACAGTGATACCCTCATACATTTACTGTTGTAACAGGGTTTGTTGCAACATATGTCCTATGAGGGATATGAAGTCAGTAACTGTCATGGCCTTCACCATCTACAGACTGCAATCCTCACACTACCTTATGCAGTCCACAGATAGATTCTCCGTGGCTAACACATGAAAACAAAGGCGCAACACTGGCCAGTCTGCAGATAACCCTGCAGATGGGGATTCCTCATAAACATGGAACTGACATGGCTGGTATTGACACAGGTACGACAGCCATATCCAGACAAACAGTGTTAAACTAACACTACTCCAAATTCAGTATATCAGCACTTACAGTCTGTAGTCAGGTCAGGCACATCCTACCCTCTTTCCACAGTGTATGTTGTTAGAGGTAAATCCCCAATCCATCTGAGATGCTGTTTGCCAAACAACAGATCTAGTTCCTGCTCACAGTGAATAGAAAGGCCAACACCACCATGATGTTCCTAGATATTGTAGTGTGTTCCCATGCAATTGGCTATGGGGATGTTTCCATTGCTGTTCCACATGCAATCATCTAGGAGAGGGCTTCAATTCATGCAGAGGCCATCAACTGATCATGACCATCACTTAAAATACACATGCTGCTGCCTAAGCAAAGCAGGTGTGGGTCTCCACTGCCACCAGACAGGGGGTGGGAGAGGCAGACATAGGAAAATACCTGTCAGGGAAAGATGGGAGAGTAAAACTGAAGTATGTTTGTGTCACACACCTACCAGCACAGGGTATCAAACCCCTGACAACTATGTAGTGCTATCACAGCTAGATGCAGTTATTGGATGCTCCACATTGGTTATCTGCTGTGGAGCACTCAGAACATATATGTGATGGTGAGTGACATCAGCAACAGGGATACAGTAGATATAAGGTAGGTGATGTACACGTGCCTGTCCACATGAGCAGGTGCCAGCGTCAACACAGCCACACTCTAACAGGGAGCACACACACTGACACACTTGGCAGGACCAGGAGTACAACTCATCAGTAGTGGGATTGCCACAACACATCACTGTGCAGGTATCACATGCACTACACAGGTCATAAGGAGGTTGTAAGGGCAAAGATTATGAGGAGGTGTCAGACATCATACAGCATGCTTCAGTATGCCCATGGGGGTTGTAGTGAGTGTGGGTGTGGCCATATGCACCATACAATGCACACGCAAACACACTTGGTGCCAATACTGACATGCATGGATGTAGGTCTGCACGGGTGTATGGTGGTCAACTGTGCCAGCAGGCTATACAAGGGTAGATGATGGGTATACCTTGACATCAGGCCACATGACAATGGTCTGCATTGTGGCTCAAGGCTGTAGTTTCTGCATTTGCCCACACAGGTGGTTATTGTATCCTCCATCCAGTCACCTGGGTGACTATTGTGTGTGGCCAATGCTGTGCATCACCTGCCATGTATGTGTTCCTTAGTCTATGACATGGATGATGTCTAGGATGTGCACACCTCCCACATGCATGTACAGTGACATGTGGAACTGTACCTGGGTTGTCTGGCTCATGTTGTGAACAAGGATTATCATCAGATGTGCCAGTCTTGCCCACCTGTGGCAGGAACTGGTAATGGGCAGCAGGTTTACCCTGCACCCACATTGATAGCATGCTAACAGCATTCCCTGGTGTCAGTGGCAGAAGGCTGTCAGAGCATTCTGTACAGCTAACATTTCTTTTTGATTGATATGTAGGTGCATTTGATTTGGGTTCCATTTGCCCTGAATGCACTTCCCTGCCAGGTGAGCCCCCCATGCATAGTCTGATGCATCTGTAGTTAGGGTTTGGGTGGCAGGGGGTAGTGTGAATGGCAGTCCCTTGTTTTGGTGGCAGGCCCCTGCCCACCATAGGAACTCCAGGCATAGGCAAAGTATGGTAGGAATCATTGTTTTCAGGCTGTGACAATGTTGACTCCATAGACTTTTTAAGTACCACTGAAGTTTCCTCATATGCGGTCTTGCATATGGAATTAGAAGAATCCAGGAGGCCATGAACCCCAAGGCTTGCAGTATTAGTCTTGCAGATAGCAGGGTTTTTGTGGCCACTTGTTTGAAGTAAATTACCAAATTAATTTGCTTTTTTGGCATAAGGAAAGCCATCTGGGCAGTTGTATTCAAGCTTGCACCCAGGAAGATAATCTGTTGAGAGGGGACCAGTTGTGATTTCTTTTTGTTTATGGTGTACCCTAGACAAGTTAGAACCCTTTTTACAAACGCCAGATGGTTTATAAGTATGGCCTGGTTTTCTGCCTGAATTAGACAATTGTCCGGGTATGGATATATTTGAATATTTCTTTGTCTGCAAAATTCAATTACTGGGGCCAGGCACTTTGTGAATACCCTGGGCACAGTAAACAAGCCAAAGGGCAGTGCAGAGAACTGATAATGCAAATTGCCTGCTTTGAAGCGGAGGTATCTTCTGCAAGATTCCCTGATTGGGATATGCAGGTAAGCTTCTTTTAAATCTAGAGTTGCCAACCAGGCATCTTTGCCTAGCATAGGAAGTAACTAGTGAAGAGTCAGCATCTTGAATTTTGGAATATCCAGAAAGGTGTTTAGAGTAGACAGGTCCAGAATTGGATGCCAAGATTTGTCTTTTCTGGGTACCAGGAAAAGCCTGGAATAGAAACCTTGTCCCTTTTCCTCTTCTGGTACCAGTTGAATAGCCCCCATGTTTAAGAGGGAAAGTACTTGTTTCTGAGCCTCTGCCTACTGATTTGGGGGCAGGTCTGGCCACCCGTTTGGTGTTGGCAACGTGTGGAAATGAAAACTGTATCCTTGGGACACTATATTTAAAACCCATTTGTCCTGGGTTATGAGTTCCCAGTTATTTGCATGAAGAACAATCTTTCCCCCTAAAGAGGCAACTGAAAGGTAAGTGCTTGGCAATTTTAAAAGAAAGTCATTGAGACTGTTTACCATAGGGGGTGTCTTGTTATTTCCAGATTTGGAAGTGGATGCCCCCCATTTCTTAGTTCTGAGAGTCCCTTGGGACTGAAACCTGGTGCTTTTGGTGTGTCTGGGTTTGGTTTGAGTGGATCTGGAAGGAGCTGGAAAGGATCAATTCTTAGTAGGCCAGTGCCTACTAAATCTTGGAGGTTGCACTTGTAAGAAGTCTTTTACAGTTTGCATAGATTTAGCTTTATCTTCCATCTTTTTTAGAACTTCTTCAGCCTTATTGCCAAACAGGCGGTCCTGATTTAAAGGAGCATCCAACAATTTTGCTTTAACATAATCAGGTAGAGATTGCTCCTTAAGCCAAGCATGCCTTCTAAGCACAGACCCAGTAACCGCAGCCCTACAAGAGGCCTCTAAAGAATCAAAACCACATTGCAAAGTATGCTTTCCAACTTGTTCAGCAGAATGCAGTAAATCCTTACATCATTATTTCCCACGCAGTCAGAAATCAACATCATTTTCTGTTTAAGCAGTCCCATAATATGCTGTTGATATTTTAGCATATGAAATTGGCAGCTTAAAGCCCTGATTGCCAAGGTTGCAGAAGTATAAACATTTTTATCCCATCTATCCAGCGCCCTGGAGTCTCTATCAGAAGAAGGGGTAGGATTTTTAGCAGTAAAAGCCTTAATGCCCTTGGGCCCCTGAGAAATGGTTTCTGGATCCGCAACAGGATTTTTGAAAAGGAACTTGTGGGACTCAGGAACCCTGTAGTATCTGTCAGGTTTACTAGGAGCTGAAGGCAGAGAATCAGGAGCCATACTGGATTCTGAAAACACATCATCAACAATGTCTAGTACAGGAGGTATAGCCAAAGGCCTATGCTGAGGTAGAAGAAGGAAATCCCTAAGCCTCATTTTAGATTCAGAAAATTTCTGACTTTCCCAGTGGAAATGCTCCCTTAAGGTATGTAAAGTTTCCCAAAAAGAAAAATCCTCAGGGGAGAAGCAGAGGGAATGGAATCCTCTGCATCAGAATCCTTATAAGTAAGCATGGACAAATCCAGGTCATAGGAAGAATTAGAAGAAACAGAGTCCTGATCAGAAGATTCATAGTTAAGGTCAGTCTTAGCCTCTTAGAAGGGGGGGGGTTGACTACCCCAGTTAGAGTAATAAGATATTCAGCCATTTTGATCATTTGTTTTTTAGACATAGGGGCCTGAACATGTGGCCTGGGTGTTGGTTTTTTAGACATAGATCAAGATTTAGGCCTTAGAATAGAAGGTGGAGTCAGCTTAATATGCAAGCCTGTAGGCCTGAAAACACCCTCAGAAGCCAGTGCCTGCACAGCGGCTCTGGACCCATCCAAGGTAGAGACATCCACAAGTTCCATAGGTGAAGCATCTTGCAGCATGCTGGACTCTGAATGGGTCTCAGTAGTGGCCTGCGAGTCAGACGTAGTGGGTATCAGGGGCTGCGAAAGCACCTCACTGAGTACCGGCGAACTAGCAACTGGCTTAGGAGAAGCGTCGTCGGCAGTTTTGGACCTCAACGGCCTGTCTCTGTCTTTTTCTTTGCATTTTTTGGAATTCCGGTAGTCGGATGGCTAACTGACGTCATTTCTGGATAATTAAACCGAGAACTGAAATATTTAGAGGCAAAAATGTACCGATGACGGATAGTGCGCTGATTAAATAAAGCACAAAACCGACAGCAAGGTACGTTGTGGTCAGGGCCTAGGCAAGGAATACAGTACAACTGAAAATCTTTATGAGGTATTTGCTTCCCACAAGTAATGCAATTATTAACTTTTACTGATATCGGTAAGGAGCAAGAAAAAGTTTCCCCAATGGGGTACTTAGCTTTAAGTTGAAGACTTCAGTTCTGAAACTCTAAAATGAAAATTTCAGGAGTCGGCTGACCAGCACTTGTGAACTGCTTCTGCTTCTGGCACCGCACGGCAAGAATGACTGATGTAATGGTGTCGGCTGCATGTTTTATACCCCTGACGACTTGATATAATGGAAGAACGGACAGCAACTGACGCAGGACCCAAGACTTTGTTAATCAGGCTGACTGAGGGCAACCTGCCAGCAGATTACCCAAATGTAATGACTGCAACAGTGAAACACGAAGAACATCAAAGGCTGTGCTAAGGCCTCTGAATGATGGCTATGGGTAACCTCCCACCATGGCCTACACAGACAGATTACAGCAGGTCAGGCAGTGGGATGGTAGTTCTGAAGGGTAGGAAGTCAGAAACTGATATGTAGGTCAATCAAACCTAGAAGCTATACTACACTGATATGCCTCTAGTCAGCATGATAGGTTAGAATACAGAATTAAATGGAGTACCTGACATACCAGTACAGCCATAGCAAATGTGTACAAGTGTCAGGTGTGCCCCCCAATCCTATGTAGAAATGTAGAAACAGTCAAGTGTGCCCCCCCCAATTCTGTGTAGAAATGTAGAAACAGTCAGGTGTACCCCCTCCCCAATCCTATGTAGAAATGTATAAACAGTCAGATGTGCCCCCTCCCTAATCCTGTGTAGAAATGTAGAAGCAGTCATGTGTGCCCCCTCCCCCAATCCTGTGTAGAAATACAGAAACAGTCAGGTGTGCCCCTCCCCCAGTCCTGTGTAAAAATGTAGAAACAGTCAGGTGTGACCCCCCCCAATCCTGCATAGAAATATAGAAACAGTCAGGTGTGCCCCACAATCCTATGTAGAAATGTGGTAACAGTCAGGTGTGCCCCCCTCCAATCCAATGTAGACATGTAGTATCATGCATGTGTAGGTATAATACCAGTAGAACACAGATGACCTGAGGTGGCCAAAGTAGCAGGATAGATTGTAGCATTTGTACAATATGCAGGTATGTGTGTGTTAGGTTGGTGTGTATTTCATATTGTGCGAGAGTGGTCAGTATGTATGCATGTTGAGGTTTGACCTGGTGGCCATTGCCCATTACTGCTGATGACAGGGCCAAGTCCTCACAACAGTAGTGCCAAAGACAATGCTCCCCAGTACAAAACATGCTAGCAGTAAGCCCTTGTAAATGTGTGGCGGCAATATATGACACCATCTGAAAGATGGACATGACTGTTGGGCTAGATATACAAGCAATACACAGGGAAAAGTACCCCAGACATACAGTATATAATGTGTAACTGTGAAATAGAAACACCCTTGGAATTGTGCATACAGGTATGCATCACATTATCTGGGCTTGTAGTAAGGAATACCAATGTAGTCTGGCCAAACACTTGCAGATCACAAAGGTGATAGGACTGATGCATTAGGAAACTGCTGATGTCCCTGCACAAGCCAGCATAACTGGAATGCCCCATGCATATCTGCGAGTCAGATGCAATTAATATCCATAGCACACATGCACCCAGCTCACCCAAACACCACCCACAGGAACCTCTCCAGTCTTATCCCTGCTATTGGGAATGGGTACAATATGACCCCCACCTATGTATGGCAATAGCAAAAGAATGTAGCATGCAGTGCAGGTGTCTCATGCAGGTGTGTCCCTAGCTGTAAGCAGCACCCTGCCAGCATCCACACCACATGATCAATACTGATAGAAAGTATTGGCATGAACACCTAGCACACCTACCCTGTCACCCCAGGGGAATATACTGCATGGAAGTCTGGGACCATAGGACTGACAGGATGCAATGGCCTGCTACAGCTGGCCTGCATCACCACCAACTGGCCTATAGGCCTCTGCCAAAGGTCTGCATCTCACCCATACTGTCAATGTATGTTATGTCATGGACACCCAAATAACAACATAACACACTCCACATAAGCCATATGCAAGGCCATGTGGACAAACCACAGTAACATGTCCACCATGTCCCACTGCATGAACTGTGGACCAACCCCAAAACATAGCTGTGATGAGGTGAGAACTATAGGGAAAGTATCAGAGAATGTATGCATAATGTATGGAAGAGGATAGAATAATGGGGGGTGGGAGCATAGGCAGCATGTAATGTGCAAAGTCCAACACACAGCCTTGTGCACATACTATCCCTGGCTGCAAACACATAAATTGGTGGCTACAAACCTGGCCATACACTGCTATAGGGGTAATGTCCTCACTTATGACCCCTGCCTCTGGGTAACCTGTGTAAATCTGTACAGCTGTGAAGTATTGCCACAGCAAGATAAGGCCATACTGTCACGTCAATGGATGTACAAGTATGGGATCCTCTGCCATCACTGTACCAAGTTGCTGAACTGGATACACAGAGACAGCAGCAAGTGTCTGAAGCTCCCCCTCCAGAATGGCATAACTTTCCATGAATATGTAGGCATTTGACCACAATACTGGACGCAGCTGCATTCATCCTGTGTTCCCCAGGACATCACTGCAAGCAAAAATGTCCACCTGACAGTACTTGAGGACATAAAACATCACCATGTATAACAGTGCACGTCTGAATATCTCTGCTAACACCAGTACCATCTAGCAGAAGCAGCACAGTCACAATCACCTACAGTACACACTATCCCTTGCACTGTTTGACCCCATATTGCCAAATGATCTACATATATCCTGCAGAAACAGTTTGCTAGCTGTAGGTATTGAACACAAAGGTCTGCACTGGAGTACAAACTACCTGGAATGGATCCACACATTCAATCCAGAAGGGCATACTGGGCATGCTCACACACAGAGAAATAAAGGCAATGTCAGACAATAACATACTGAAAGGTCATACTGGGCATGCTCACACAGTTAAACAAATGAACCCCATGTCTGCCACCAACAGTGGACCATACATATCTGACAGTTGCAGATGTTAGTGCATACACTCCTCAGTATGCACCAGTCATGCTTTGCACACACTTAAGATAGGAATACACACATATATCCAAGGACAACACACTATAATATTCCAAAAGTACACATACATAGATGTGTGGAAGATTGACAATGACAAAGACCCTTCCATCATGAGGCCTGTCCCACCCAGCACACAGCCAAATGGCTACAACCACATGATGTGTAAATGTCACTCACTGTAGAAATTAGCCACTGGTATCCCTCAGCCTTAAAGACTCTGTGGTTCAAGTGCTAGCTGTGCAACATGATTGTACAAGGCAGTAGTCATCTAGCAGGTGTATTCATGTACCTGTGGAATATAAACCTGCGTTTGCCTGAGTGTGGTGTGTCTCCCTCTAGATGAATGTGTTATGGCCCATGCACACACACTGCACCCCCATAGCCCTACTATGATAAGCCTGTTGATGTCATTCACTTTGAAATACACCTTTGGGAACAGAGTAGCCCAGTAATCTCTGTGGTGCGTCCTATAACTTTGTAATGCTGTAGTGTGATAAACTAGTTAGGTAGGAGTTCTAATCCCAGACACAGCAACTGTGTGTGTTCGTGTGTATCTCTGTGTAGGGAGCAGTGCTTTTTAGACTAGTCACACTCACTACAATTCAAATGCCCTACTTTGGCAAGGCTGCTAATGTCATTCACTTTGAAATACACCTTTGGGAAAGGAGGAACACAATAATCTCCATGGCACGTCCTATAATTGCGTAATGCTGTAGTGTGATAAACTAGTTAGGTAAGAGTTCTAATCCCAGACATAGCAACTGTGTTTGGTGCTTGTGTGTGTGTGTCTCTACCTGTGTAGGGAGCAATATTTTTTAGGCTAGTCACACTCACTACAATTCAAATGCCCTACTTTGGCAAGGCTGCTGATGTCATTCAATTTGAAATACACCTTTGGGAAAGGAGTAGCCCAGTAGTCTCCATGCTGCATCCTATAACT
Organism: Protopterus annectens; assembly: GCF_019279795.1. Taxonomy (NCBI): domain Eukaryota; kingdom Metazoa; phylum Chordata; order Ceratodontiformes; family Protopteridae; genus Protopterus; species Protopterus annectens. The sequence goes on along the minus strand of NC_056749.1, from coordinate 840,972,638 downwards.
GTGTAATGCTGTAGTGTGATAAACTAGTTAGGTAGGAGTTATAATCCCAGACATGGCAACTGTGTGTGTTTGTGTGTGTATGCGCCTCTACCTGTGTAGTGAGCAATGCTTTTTAGGCTAGTCACACTCACTCCATTTCAAATGCCCTACTTTGGCGAGCCTGCTGATGTCATTCACTTTCAAATACACCTTTCAGAAAGGTGTAGCCCAGTAATCAGCATGGTGCATCCTATAATAGCATAATGCTGTAGTGTGATATAGTAGTTTGGTAGGAGTTCTATTTCCAGACATGGTAAGTGTGGACGTTTGTGTGTGTGTGTGTGTGTTTCTTTGTCTGTGTTAGGATGCAATGCTTTTGAGGCCATTCACAGTCACTACACAAGCCTGCTGATGTAATTTCCAGTGAAATACACCTTTGGGGAAGGAGTAGTTCAATAATCCCTGTGGTGTGTCCTATAACAGTGTAATGCTGTAGTGTAATATAGTAGTTTGGTAGGGGTTCTATTCCCAAACATGGCAAGTGTAGATGTATGTGTGTGTATTTCTTTGTCTGTGTAGGGTGCAATGCTTTTGAGGCCATTCACAGTCATTACAACCTCTACTGACCTTCTTTGGCAAGCCTGCTGATGTTATTCCCAGTGAAATACACCTTTGGGGAACAAGTAGTCCAGTAATCTCCATGGCATGTCCTATAACAGCGTAATGCTGTAGTGTGATATAGTAGTTTGGTAAGGGTTTTATTCCCAGACATGGCAAGTGTAGATGTGTGTGTTTCTTTGTCTGTGTAGGGTGTAATGCTTTTGAGGCCATTCACAGTCATGACACAAGCCTGCTGATGTCATTCCCAGTGAAATACACCTTTGGGGAAAGAGTTGTCTAGTAATCTCCGTGGTGTGTCCTATTACAGTGTAATGCTGTAGTGTGATATAGTAGTTTGGCAGGGGTTCTATTCCCAAACATGACAAGTGTGGATGTTTGTGTGTGTGTTTCTTTGTCTGTGTAGTGTGCAATGCTTTTGAGGCCATTCACAGTCACCACAACCTCCATTGACCTACTTTGTCAAGCCTGCTGATGTCATTCCCAGTGAAATACACCTTTGGGGAACAAGTAGTCCAGTAATCTCCATGGCATGTCCTATAACAGCATAATGCTGTAGTGTGATATAGTAGTTTGGTAGGGGTTTTATTCCCAGACATGGCAAGTGTGGATGCATGTGTTTCTTTGTCTGTGTATGGTGCAATGCTTTTGAGGCCATTCACAGTCATTACAACCTCCATTGCCCTACTTTGGCAAGCCTGCTGATGTCATTCCCAGTGAAATACACCTTTGGGGAACACATAGTCCAGTAATCTCCGTGGAGCGTCCTATAACAGCAAAATACTGTAATGTGATAAGCAAGTTAGGTAGGAGTTCTAGTCCCAAACCTGGCAACTGTGTGTCTGTGTTTGTCATTCATATCCTGTGTGGAGGTGGCTGTGAGTGTGCAACAACTGGACTCATTGTAGAGCGGGTTTTGCAAATTTCTTATATGGTGGCCCTATTATATGTCATAATGTCCACCTTACAAGGATAACAGATGTGAAATAGCCAAGAGGCTGGGGTGCCAATCCATAGCCCTACATGTGACATCAAGGCCTGGTGAACAAAGTTAGCAACCCTTGTATTACCCAGAGAAAACTCTCAACCTATGTCTCATGCACAAACACACTTGCCTAGGCAACATCCACTATGTTGGTAGTACCCTGCATATTGCCCACAGATAGTAACCATGTTGTGATTTCAGTGGACTACAGAGGGCATGACACCCTGTCCGTCAGTACAATAGGCACGTACATGCAGACAGTGCGCCTTCACTATGTTCCCCACTGGACACCTGCAACACCTGTGGTTCCATCAAATGTGACCCACAAAGGACATACCATGCCTTAAACACATGCCCTGTATGGACAGATGCCACTGACACCAGGGAATACCTGTATCATGCTATCAATGTAGGTGCAGGGTCAACCTGCTGTCCATTACCAATTCCCACCAAATGAGGCCAGGACTGGCACAGCTGATGATAATCTGTGTACACAACATGGGCCAGACACCCCAGGTACAGTTCCACATATCATTGTACATGCATGTGGGGCGTGTGCACATCCCAGACACTGTCCATGTCATGGACTAAATAACACATACATGGGAAGCATTGCACAACAATGGCCGCACACAATAATTACCCAGGTGACTGGATGGTGAATACAATACTGACCTTCATGGGCCAATCCAGACACTACACCAATGCAGACTATTGTCATGTGACCCGATGCCAAGGTATACACTTCACCTAGCCTTGTATAGCCTTCCGGCACAGTCAAACACTACACACCCATGAAGCAATGCACCCATGCATGTCAGTACTGGCACCATGTGTCTGTGTGGGTGGTGTATGATGCTTTCAACCACATTCACACTCACTACAACTCCTACTGGCATACTAAAGCATGCTGTCTGATGTCAGACACCTTCACATACCCTTTACCTGTATAACCACTGGATAACCCCTGTAGTCATGTGATATCTGCGCATTACTGTAGTGTGGCAAACTATCTAGTTAGGAAGTGTATCCTCTGCCAAGTGTGTCAATGTGTGTAAGTCCCTGAAAGAGTGTGGCTGTGTTGGCGCTGACACCTGTTCATGTGGACAGGCACGTGTACTACACCTAACGTATCGCTACCATATCACAGTTGCAGATGCTACTCACCATTACATATATGTTTGGACAGCTCCTCAACATGTAAGCTATATGGCACATGCAATAACTGCATAGACATGTGATAGCAATACATAATCAGTCAGGGGTTTGAAACCCTGTACTGGTAGGTGTGTGACACAAACATGCTTAGGTTTTACTCTCCCCCCCCCCTCCCTGACTTACCTTGTCTCTGTCTGTCTCTCTCATTCCCTCTCTGGTGGATGTGGAGAAATACACCTCCTTTGCCTAGGCAGCAGCTTGTGTTTTGTAAGTGATGCTCATGATCAGCTGGTGGCCTCTGCATGAATTGCAGCCCTCATCTAGCTGATTGCATGTGGAACAGCTGCGGTAACAGTTGCATAGACAATTGCATGGAAACACACTCCAATATCTAGGAACATCATGTTGGTGTTGGGCCTTTTCATTCACTGTGAGCAGGACCTAGATCTGGTGTTAGGCAAACAGCATCACAGATGGATTTGAGATTTACCTCTAACAACATACACTGTGGAAACAGGCCAACACACAGGAGGGGGATGTCCCTGACATGACTACAGAATGTAAGTGTTGCTATTCTGCATTTGGGGTAATGTCGGTTTAACAGGGTATGTGTGGATATGGCTGGTCTACATGTTTTAATACCTGTCATGACAGTGCTATGTCTTTCAGGAAACTCCCATCTGTAGGGTCATCTGCAGACTGGGCAGTGTGTGGAGCCTTTTGTTTCTTGTGTTACTCACAGAACACCTATCTGAGAACTGCAGATGCATAGTGTGAAGTTTGCAATGAGTACATGGTGACAGCCATGAGAGTTACTGACTTCATATCCCCCATAGGACATATGTCACAACAAACCCTTGTACAACAGTAAATGTATGAGGTTATCACAGCAACATGCCAATATTGGGGCAGTGTTCATAGCTCCAGCCACAAGTCTGTCAACCTTTGTACATATGTCATGCAGTAAGAGGTGCATATGTCCTGTACTCCATTATTTAATGACATCATACCTGATAACAAGCCAGTCAGATATCAGACTTCTAGACATGTTATGTATAGTAGGGGTTGTTTCTGAGGACATAGCTTGGCCATCCTGCAGTTGTATGTACAGTACTGGGGTCTGTGTATTTAGGGTGATTATCGACAGTATGTGTATTGCGCATACGTGCCTTGGGCTGTGCACAGACTGTGGTAGATGCCATTGTTGTCGGTACTGTTCCATCTGATATTACATGCTACTCCATTGTATGGTACCCTATTGGCTCACATGTCTGTAGGGCCAGACACACGTGTCCCATACCACAGACAGCCCATTGGACCACATAGTGCCATGACCAAGTGTATGTAGGGTCAGTGTGTGAGTGGCACATATGAGGATGGTGTTTATGAAGCAGTCCATATAGTGTCATATTAAGCTTGTCTACCATGTGTGGCTGTGGCTGTGTTTACATTGGTTGTGGGTATGCACTTTCACACAGGTGTCTGTTACTCTGTACTGTAACATGCGTGTAGAGCCCACTATAATTGCAGGTACATGTGTATTCCCCCATACAAAATGTAGTCCAGTGTTGTGGCAGTCTGCCTGTAGTTTGCACAGTGCTTTGTGACATGCCTAGCAGCCTAGTGTAATTACTCAGTGTGCTGATATGTCCAGTTATTTGCAAGACATACTGCTGCCAGGTCGCCATAGCTGTTGTGTATTTCTGACAAAGCAGTGGGATTCTGTACAGATGTATCTCACTACCTACTGGGTAGTATATGGCCATGTGACCCCTGCACCACCAGGAATTATGTGTCAGGACAGACTGGCGTGTGTGCATGCATAAACTGTATGGGCATATGTAGTCCAGTATTTACGTGATATACCCATGTACATGGCTATTAACATCCACATTGGGAGGCGTGATCCACATGTCTCGCATGAAGGGGATATGTGTACACCTCTGGACTGACCACAGAGTGCCAGATTGTCCACATATATTGGTTATATCTCTGCTGTAGTCCACAGGATCATTACTGTGCTAGCAGTAGTACTGTACTATGATGTCCTTAGGATGTCTATCGGTAGCCAATGGCGCACATGTTAAAAGTAGATGTGACTTCCAACACACAACATGTCTGCTAAGACAACCCCTATTACTGTAGCAAAAGTCTACATATATACCTGCAATACATACATGACATCCCCTTGCACTAAGAGGTTGGGACTATTGGGGCTGAGGTAGGACTCCACTCCATGTTCTGGACATATGGTGAATATATATGTATATATATTTATCCATATATCTATATAGATATATACACATATACATATCAACATACATATATATATATATATATATATATATATATATATATATATATATATGTATGTATATATATATATATATATATATATATATATATATATATATATAAACACTCAAATATATACATATACACAGCAATATATGCCTACACATACAGATATAGATACATATGCACATATACTTATGGATATCTACATATATATCAACAGTAATAGGTATAGCTGAATAGATATGTATGCACATATAGTTATAGATATCTACATATATATCAACATAAATAGGTATAGCTGTACAAATAAGCATAAATTTCTATCTATATATACATATATATATATTTATATATATATTTATATATATATATATTTATTTATCTATATATATATATATATATATATATATATATATATATATATATATATATATATATATATATATATATATATATATATATATATATATATATATATATATATATATATATATATGTGTGTGTGTGTGTGTGTGTATATACAAAGAGATCTACACATGGCCATATATATGATGCACTATACAGATGTGTAGACAAACATAAGTATGAATATACATGTGTATGTACATGTAGACATATATCAACATATGTATATATCCATATTCCTGTCATGTGTAAACATCACGGTTGTGTATACCTTCCGAGATATATCTCACCATATGTATCTGATATGTGTACATTATGATATAACAACATACGTGATGCAACAGTAATATCAATAACAAGTGCTACACAATTGTGGAAGTAAAATCAATTGTTCAATACTAATCAATATGTGTATTGACAGATGTATTGCTAAAACAACAGCTGTCTTCACAGTGGTCATGGCATAGTGGTTAATTGTTGTTACGATGCTGTACAGGATCCTAGGTTCAAGACCAGCAAAGGCCATTTATTTTGCTGCTGGGCAGAACAAGGGCTGTCAGAAACAGAGTGGTTAAGCAGGTTTGCATGGGTTTACGTGAAGCTAAGCAGTGCTAACTTATAGTTAAACATATGGGCCCTTATACCATGTGGGCTTCGCTTACCAGTGCGCAAATCTGCTTAGCTGTTATATTGGAGCAATGTTGACACCTGCTAAGTATGGCTTAGCCCTGGTAACCAGTTCTCACCACCCAGTCTAACATAGCAGGGTAATGACATCTGTAATACGTGTATGTAATGCCATGTAGAATACATGCACCTATGTGCTGTCATTACAGTAGCAAGGGGTATGAATGTTATGTCTGGGACACACAAGTATATGAGACCTGTACAGCACTTTTATCCATGTGAATGTGTTACATGCAGGGGTAGTAACGCAGGTTATGTGCTGTTACACTGGCATGTAGTGTATCATGGCAGTACTACTGTTGACAATGCTTTCCCAGGCAGGAGTAGAGTGCTATATGTAGTACTGACAACAAGCACACCTGTAGGCATAGCTGGACTCTGAGGCCTCCCTGTTGTGTTCCTGGTGTGTGAGCTGTGTCACAGTATGTATCCCCTACTGGATACTAATCTGACATGTGGAATGTAAGTGTAGACTACCCTCTGTGCAGCCCATGTTATTGAGGGCTTCCAACATGTAGTTATGGCATACATATTGTTGTCAGATGTCTATCTGTCGACACATACATCCTACTGCATAGCTACTTGCCAAGCTGATGACTGTCAGTCCCTGTACAGATGCGCAGATGGCAGGTATCCAGCTGGGATATGTACAGGCAACCTATGCTTGATTGACACTGACATGTCTGCCCAGCTGTGTAATAACTGGCACATATAGGAGACAACACCCTGTAAGCATCGCATGCCACGGGTACCTCCACTACACTACCACAGTCAACAGAACATGCTTGGGTACAGGTCTCCATCACAGACACTAACCATGTGTTGTAATACATGTTGCATATATGTCAACTGGATCACCTCAGTGGCCATGTGCAAGAGGCACCCAGAGGATTGGCTGATGCATGTGCCTTTCACCCTGAGGATCACCACAGTGGTGTCTGTCAATAGATTGCCTGCTGGCACGATGCATGATACCATAGTACACACACCCCCTTCACAACCCATCTCTCCATGGACAATAGCCAAGCACACAGCTATGACCACCTGCAGCAATGCACGCCAGTACTGACACATGTGTACATGTGCATTACTGAGGATAGCAGTGCCTATGTGTTAGTACACCTGTAGTTGGGAATTCCATGAGGGCCTTCACAACAACCCCAAAACCCATTGCCATAGTCAGTTGTGGCTGATGCTCTATCGGACATTACATATACCCTGTTATGCTCCTCTCCCTAGTGGCTACACAAGCCTTGCAGTACCAGCACACAGTGTTGTACAAATAGGTCGATAGGCATGGGATGCCCATTGAGTTTTGGCAAGTGTGTGCATGTGTGCATGTCTGTATATCTGTAGGGTACATCATTCCAAGGCCACATACTCGTATTACAATATGCATTGCCACACAATAGTATGGATAGTGCTGTTGCTGCCCATAGATGAGGCATGACAATGCAACACCCTACTATGCCTGTGGCATGTGCATTAGATGCATACCCCTGCAGTACCACTGTTGGGATATACAATGGGTTGTATCGCAGTCGTGGGCAACATGTGATGGTGGGTATGTCAGAGTGCCATCATGGGTTCCGGGGAGTACAATATCCACTTGGGGATGTGGGTGCTGTGTACACTGTTATTACACCATGGTACACCCGGTATATGTCCCATGTACCACTTTATGGTGACCACTGTCACCATCAACCATACAGGTAACGCATACCACAATCCAGCCCAACTATGCATGCGCTATGTGCAGCCTATCTGTAACACATTGGACACACTGACAAGTTAGTTAGCACCGATAGGCCCAGGTGTCTTGGATGTGCATCTGCCTGTTATGTGTCTGTTAATGTGTATATGATGGTATGTCACACTATGTATTGTCCATATACAACCATTACATCCCCCATTAGCATACTGTACATGTCTGGGATGTTCTGCATGTAACATGTAACCTGGAACACACCTCACCCTAAATGCTGTGTGGTGTGTGCAATGAAAGTCACCCAGTTCAGTAGCACTACATACCTAGGTAGGGGTCTAGTCCCAGTGTTGCCAAGTAAGAGTGTGTGCATGTGGATGCGTCTACATCAGGTTGCAGATTATACACGTCCCAATGGGTCACCTGTCTATGTGGTACAGGCAATAACTGTTATACGAACCTGTGACATGTGTTCAACTGTACCCCGGATATGTCACAGCCATGGTGTCACCACAGTGCCATATACCTTGTGGAATATGACTGCAGACCATCCTCCTGCTGACACATGTATACCTACAACACAAATGAATAACATTATGGAGACCACAATCAACCAGTGTTACTAACAGCTATAATGCATCATTGCTGGATGGCTACACTACCTGACATGTATGCATTAAACATTACTCTTGACAACATGTTACACTGCAGTACTTTGGTACACTGTAGTACAGTCATCGTGTGTGTCAGAACCATATCAGTCTGTCCCTGCATCGATGTTATGGATGACAGGGATGTGGCACAGGTATCATTGTATGCACAGGGTCTGTTGTTGGTTTGCCAGAGGTCTAGGGTGGGCCATGCATTTGACAACATGTGTGTGGGTGAGGGGTGTAATGAGTTGAACTGGGCATGGAGATGTGGTGTGTGCAGGTATGGGGTTGCACTAGGTGTGTTCATATAGTGTGTGGGTATGCATGCATATAGTTCTGCCATATGACTGCCCTATATAGGTGTTTATGGACAGCTGCAGACCATACCTGGCAGGGTGTGCAGTTCACCGCCTCTGGCCATGGACATGTGGACTGTGCCTGCCAGGGGTTCCATAGGCACATTCAGGTACAGGCCTTGATGTGCTACTCTCCCCTGATGATGACAGATGTCCGCTGGAACCAGGTCCCTCTTGGGACTGGCCAGGATCACATGCTCATGGCCTGCTGTGGTGTGGTGTGGACAGTGACCCCCCTGCAGTGCTGGGGCTGGTACTGCCACTACAGGAGTGCCTTGGTGTCCTAACACATCCACGTTGACCACAAGCTGTTGGTGTTTTTCACCTACGTCCACATGACCATCGCTGCACTCCCACCACATGTTCAAGTACAGACAAACCACGGTCGATGAGGCCCATCATCTCACCAAACTGTCTAAACATGACCTGGATATGAGCATGGAGAGCACCAGACAGTTCATGGAAGTTGTCGCTTGCAGATGTGAGAGAGGCCCTCTGCAGCCTCAGGCCCTGTCTGGTGTACAGTTCCATATGTGCCTGTGCCCCCATTACAGCTTGAAACATGCGCCTGGTGGTATCAGTTATGGCGTGTCTGCCAGGGACATGATGATGACCAGTGGCCCTACCATGAGCACCCTGGGACATCTGCCTATGTGGTGCCCTGCAGGACATCCAGCTATGCCTGCTGTGACCAGACACAGTAGGCATGGATACCACACTCTCCTGTGCAGTGCTACCAACCTCCAGCTGTCCCTCCACTATGGCCACTGGTGATGGGATATGTATAGTGAAACTGTGTGCGGGGGTTGGGTTGACTAAGAGGGGGATGTAAAATGATGGCACTGTTTCAGCCCCTGCCAACCCCACCTGTGCCTCAAAAGTACTGTCATCATCTTTGGTATCTGTATGGACACCAACATCAGATTGCATGCAGGAGGGACCCTGACCTACCTTGTAACCTGTGGGGGAAAACAAGAAACGCACTTTAAGACCTGTACAGCATTGCATAACAGTACACACACACACACACACACACACACACACACACACACACACACACACACACACACACACACACACACGCACAAACATTTCACCTTAATACCTACCTGTCCGTGACTTTACAGACAGTCCTACGTTTATTCCCATGTGTTCCCCATCCTGCATCACACTTGGTAACATACAATCATTAATACCACTCATTAACGTATCATTCTCTAAATGCCTAGACAAGTGGTCAGAACACAAGACCTGTTACTCCATTACCTCCTTGACCTGAGTGGAGGGATTTTACATGGCCTCACTGATGTCATTCAGTGTTCACCTTGTGTATGTCTGGACATCATGAGCAGGGCCCCTATATATGAGTGGCTACTATGTTCACTCCATAGTGTCACGCACTGGAGTGTCATGTGTAAGTATTGCTCAGTACATGCCAGATATGCTGCTCAATCAACCTATCATGTGACAACTGTAATATATGGATACATTCCCTGGTGTTGTCTAGTAATTCCCCATTGCATCTGTAGTGCTGCATACATGGGTTGTCGGTCACCTCTCTGCTGAATGCGATAATAAGGGTATACCTGGTGTCTACTTTGCCTCCCAATGCATGTTCTATGCTACTGACCTTATTATACTATCAGCTGTCCTGTGATTACATATCAGACAAGTATTCCTGGTGTGTCATGTGTCAGTCCATGTCCATGTACTGCACAATCCCAAAGGTAAGTACTGCCGTATGAACAGCCCTACAATCACACATGTGCATACATGGACACCCACACAAACACTCACATATGCACACACCTATCCTACATTCGTCAACCTCACTCCACTTCCCCAAAGTGACCCTACAGACAAAATAACTACACACACACACACACACACACACACACACACACACACACACACACACACACACACACACACACACACACACACACACACACACACACACACACACACACACACACAGCTGAGTTTGCACAATGATAGTACACACAGTCCTCCTATTACCCATCTGTCAACATGCATAACATATGGTACACAACAGCATGCAGTGCAGCTATAGTCAATCCATGCTAGCAACAGTATACACGTATGTGATGCATGGGCTGTGTTAGTAGGTGATGCCCCTTCCCCTGGATACCACTGCAGCCATGGACACAGTATTGCTGAGCACCTGTTCTGCACCCTGCCATGTACTGTGGACCAAACCTCACAGCTGTACAATCAATCGCTGAATGTGTAGTACTGTTTCAGTTATGTCAGCTCTAATTCTCACAGACCCTATGTTTTTCAGCAACACATACCTGGGATGATATGTAGACAGGTGTCATTTGTTAATGCCTGATGTCTGGTTTACAGATCTCAACATCAGTGGACCATGTATGACCAATCCAATACTATTACACTGACAACCATCAGACCATACCATGGCTATGGGGAGTGTACACACCCTTACTGATATGACGCACCCTTCCTTGATCTGCCATGGGACCACATCACCGCATTTATTAACAGTACATGAGCCCGATATGTGACATATGTCCTGCACATTCACATGCAGTGTCTACGAAATGTGTTAGGTGTGTAGATGCTGACCATGATGCATACACTCCATGTGTGCATATGTGTGCACACCCTTATCATGACAGTTTGTTGCACCTATTGTTATGTGTACTACAGCAGTCACTATTCCTGGCCGGGGTATAATAGCATGAGGCCATCTGCATTTGCCAGTGTATGGTAAGTCTGCCCTACACAGTTGGGAAGGTGGCTTAATGGCTAAGGTGTTTGCCTTACAAGCATAAGGTGCAGGGTTTGAGTCTCATAAGGGATAATTGGCTAGGCTTAAAATGGCTCACAAGGGCAGTTAGCTTAGTACTAAACTATGAACATATGAATACTATGAACATGTCCCCCAAATCTGCATGATTGCAAGGTCTACTCATGTGCACATCCCTGGGTGTTCACACACTGCCATCACTATTGCTGTGGGGGAAGGGTTACATCTGCCACAGTTCCTGAACCTGACTGTGTGCAGATACAGCAATTCTTAGCATCCTTAGGATCCCTGCTGCAGTGCACTGGTGTGTCATGCTGACACCCCCCCCCCACCTTCATGCATGCATAGATATCCCCAATAACACAGAATGTCAGATGTGCAGCAATCACATAGCAAGCATACTGCATGCATATATGGAACCATAGTGGCCCTGACAATGGCATGCAGGTGAATAGTCCATAACAGGCCAGCAATGATAGTGTCCACACAGGGAACATGGCTACAAACACAAACCACAAAGTGTGGTACAATACAATATATGCCCCACTGGTAGGTATGCTGTAGGCATACCTATTGAGTTGTGTGTACACTTTGCTGTCGCTGATATGGTGGGGGGTGACAGAGATGTGTATTAAGAACTATGGTAACCACCTTTCCTGTATGGTGGACATCCTTGCTGTGTGTGGGCAGCAGTGTTACAGACAGCAGGTAGAAATACCTCTTACAAGAAGACTTACACACTCAGGCCAGCTACATATTTGTATGAGGTTCCAGAACTACAAACAGAGAGTGTGAGTACTGTTGTTGTATGCATTGTATTGCACCAGTGTTACAGGGTTTATGTGTACATACCAGTTTAACGCGGACTCCATTCTGTCTGCATAGCTCTCAACTGTGTGTCTATCCACTTGATGGCCAGAGGTGTGCGTGTTATGTTTTGCCTGTCCACCATGCAGGTGTTGTCAGATATATCACTGGCTGTGTGTGTGTTGAGTGCTATCAGTACATGGCTACATCCATTTGTCTTTCTGACTTCATATTCCTGACTAAGGGTATGTTGCAAACTATCCTGTAACACCAGTGATTTGCTTAGTGTATCACAACACTATTTAACTTATGGCCCTGTGTTCCAGCCTCTGTCCTCCACCTACATACAAGGCTTTGTCAATATGACATGCAGTAAGGGATTGTAATGTAGTGGCCAGTGATTATGTCATGCTGCCATTCCTGCCATCATTCCACTGCTGTCGTGGCCCCCACACATATTGTGGGGTTGGGTCCATATATGTGTGGGCTTCATCTACACAATACATGTGTGCCCTATGCAGTCCAGAGGTCAGTGTATGTAACAGTGGTATATGGCCCTGTATGTCAGTCTATGGAGGGTGAACCATAACTAACCTAGGCTGTTACAACAAGTGGGGATATCAGGGGTAAGCTGCCTTAAGGTATCTGGATGTACATTACCATACATTACACCTTGGGTAAATGCAGGCTTACTGCTTCCTGCCATACAGACTGTTCTGCTTGTCTGTGTGATTGTGATAGTGTCAGTTATGATGTGTTATGTAACAGATACACCCCATTGTGTCATCTGAGGTCTTTTACCCCTAGGGATTTTGTACAGAGTGTAGATAGAGGCTGCTGGACTATACATCTGCATTACTTACTGTTGATTGATTGTTATCCTGTGGCCCAGTCTGTCTTTACTGTTGTACTACTTAAAGTCTTGGTCTGGACAGCAACATATTTAATGATTTCCGGAATACTGTATTAATTTATCTGTTTGACAGTTGCATTAGTCTGTTTATATGTATTTCAGAGTCTAAACAGCCATATGACATGGCATATAGAACTGTAATAGTACACAAATAATGCAAACCTGTGTGTGGTGTTATATCCTTTGACCTCTCTGTGGGTATATGTTGCAGGCAACAATAGTCATTTGTATGGGTAACTCCTACAGTGTCCAGTTGGTAAGGTGGCAATTGTAGGCATATTGGCTGTTCCTTATGGTGTGCACCCCCTACATATGTATCTTCCTATACATATCTTTGTGTGTGTATGTGTATGCGTAGTTACATATATATATATATATATATATATATATATATATATATTTTTTTTTTACTATATATATATATATATATATATATCTGTGTGTATGTATGTATGTATGTATATATATATATATATATATATATATATATAGATATATATATATATGTGTGTGTGTGTGTGTGTGTGTGTGTGTGTGTGTGTGTGTATGTATATATATATATATATATATATATATATATATATATATATATATAAATATATATATATATATATATATATATATGAATCTGCATTATCTGCATATATGTGTCTGTGTATATGTATCTTAGGAATGTTTATTACTTCCACATTGTACATTCCCTTTGGTAGCCAGACTGTACTGCATGATATGTTATTGATACCAGCCTGACATCATACAGGTGGGATGGAGTACTGTTAACGTCTTGTGCCCATGTTGTGTCAGGTCCTAAGTATGGGATTTGCAAAAGTTGGTATTGTATTGCAGGGCAGACCCGTTTGGCTGTGGTGTGGGATATCAATACATAAATGACATATGTTGCTCGGGCCCCCTCACCCCCATTAACGGTGCATGTGGTTATATATGTATTTGTTATGTCCTCTGTTATATCTATAGATATATCTGTATATATATATATATATATATATATATATATATATATATATATATATATATATGTATATGTATATATATATATATATATATATATATATATATATATATACATATATATATATATATATATATATATATATATATATATATATATATATATATATATATATATCTATGCATATGGGTATATATATATATATATATAGATATGTATATATCACTTTAGATATAAATATATGCACACACACAAACATTCATCTATAATATGTATAAATACATTTCCTGTATTGTTGAATGACTGTGCTGGATGATTTGTGTCTTTCGGTTTTTCCCAGTTAGGGGTCACCACAGCGGAACTCCGGTCCGCTAATGATTAGTAGTGGATTTTTACGTACCGGGTTACCAGCCCTGACACACAACCTTCAACGAAGGCACGCCCCATTCACGTATGCCTCCACACTGAAGACACTCTAGCTGAGAATTGAATGGGACAACGTCTTGCTATGAGGCGACATGTTTGTGAAAACATCACAGTTATGTATATCTGACATGGCTTAGTGGTAAATCCCTTTGGTTATTGTGTGCAGGATGCTGGGTTTGAGCCTTGCAGAGGCTGTTTAGTTTGTTGCTGGGCAGAAAATGGGCCGTTGGATACAGAGTGATTAAGGCACTTTTAAGCAGTTGTAAGTGGGTTTGCGTGGAGGTAAGCCGTGCTAACTTCCAGTTACAGTTTCTTATACTCAGCTTGTAAATTACTTAACCTGTGTAGGCATTGTTTACCCCCCAGTTACAGGCTTAAATGTGCTTACTACTGCTTAAAAGTGCTTACTCCTGCTTACCCCCATGCTAATTTCTTTCAAAAAAAAAGAAAAAAGGGTTGATAGGAAAGTGGTGAAAAAGGGGCACAAAGAGGGAAAGACAGTAGGGAAAATAGCTAGGAATGTGCAGGAAGGGTGTAGGGAAGGTCCATAGTTGCCCAGTTCTTCTACAGCAACAGCTCTGCATATGCACTGAATTTGGGGATACATTTGGACACTCAAACCCCTGAGAGAGGGATGAGGACAACAATAATAATTTTTGAAGCCAATTAGACCAAATTGCATGTGTCCCGTGGACAAATGCGAAATGGACAGCTATGTATGGGGTGAGATTTTATTTGGGGTACAGATTGCCCTTTTTTATTTATTTTTTTTTTCAGGTGAGAGTGGGATATTGAGGGATAGTAGGTATATTTGAGAGGTAGGTTGGATAGGTTAACAGACAAGACAAACAAGATGCATACAGGGGAGGTATATGACACATGTGGGGGGTGAACACTTTGATGGGGAGGGCTGTTTGGAAATCAGAAGCTCATGAGCGTTCTAGTGGAAACAGTGAGACTGAGTTCCCCACCCATGGGCAGTCACCACTGCACCTTCACAGCCTCAAAGGTGGCTGTGTTGGGGGCTGAGTTGGAGAGCCACGCCGACCCTCAAGTCGTGGCACGTGGCCCTTGAGCTGGTGTAGCAGATCTCCAAACTGCTGGTTGAGGTCGCTACACACCAGGACCCATACCTGGCGAGAGGTGACAGGTTCTTGTCTGCTCCTGCTCCCAGAGGGCGTAAGCACTATCCCCTGAGGCAGTTCCACCTGAAGGTGGTGCAGGACCAGCGGACGAGAAGGTCCCATATGTTCTGGTGTCCAGTGCCATGGCCAGCTGAGGTGGGACAGGTGGGTCCGCTGGGACCCGCATTCCCATATGTGCTATGGCATTTATGTTTTATCAACATATGTGGGATAGTAAATATCAACACATTCCAGGATTAGGTATAACAGCATGCATAGATATTCCCATTAACCCAGAGACCAGATATGAAACAGTTGCAGATCAAACAGAACACATGCATATATGGGACCACAGTGGTAATTACAACAGCATGCAGGTACATTGATGGCACCATGCCACCAATGTGGGAGTATTTCAACATAGCACATGCATAGAAACAGATTTAAATAATTATTGAACAATAGAACATATGTCCCAACATTACAGTTAAGTCAGCACATACCAATTGAGTTGGGTATTTAGTTTATTGTTGCAGATATGGTGGGGGGGAGAAAGATGTCAATTAACAACTAGTTTATTCCTGTAGTTCACATTACTTTCCTAGTCTGTGCTGTTATCTGCACCTTATAAGTATTAGTACACTACCCTATTGCCTTACTTTGGAAAGTGGTATGGCTGTCGACAACTATATACATAGGTTCATAGGTTCATAGGTTCATACTAGGCTATCTGCCCTAGGGCATTTATAAGCCTAGCCAGAGTGTGTATGGCTTTCACCACCCATTTTAAATTAATTTTGCTATGCCCTTTTTCGAGGTTAGTATACTGTGCCTCTGTCTAACAGTGACACAGAAGTGATAACCGGGGTAAACCTACGATCTCCCATCCACTCATCAAGATTCCTCTTGAAGAGAGTCAATGAGGGACTCTGCCTAACCTGGACTGGGATTTTATTCCAGAGTGAAGGGAGCCTCTGGGTTATGAATCTGTCCCTCCAGCATGTCCTATTTATTTCAGTGCTGAGGTTTAAGTCCCTTGAGTGCGTAGCTCGATGGGATTTGGATTTTCTGAGGTGCAGCATGTCCATTAATTCCGGGTTGGACATGGCTTTATACGTCAGGCACAGAACGTCTCTGAGTAGGCGGTATGCCACTGAGTAGAGCTGGAGTTTCTTTAACCGGGCAGCATACGGCATCTGTTTGAGCCCCTTGATCCTCTTGGTGAGGTACTTTTGGGGTCTTTCCAGTTGCTGCAGGTGTCTGGTAAGGTACATCCCAAAAGGGGCATTGTACTCAGTTATGGGCCTGATGAGGGATGAGTAAAGAGGCACGATGACCTCCCCTGATCTAGATGTGAATCCCTTCATGATTAGGTGGGCTATATAAAATGTTTTTCTAACCACTTTGGCCACGTGGTTGTCAAATGAGAGACTGCTATCAACTTGGGTCCCAAGGTCCCTAATTACTTCTTCTGTACTTAATGGATTACCACCTATGTGGTAATTTGTGGCACTGTTTTTGCCAAAGGGGATGACTATACACTTTTTGGCATTTAGCTTGAGGCCATGGCTCTGGCACCAGTTGTCTGTTTCTATGAGGCCCTTTTGGAGGATGCTTGTGTCAGCTGGAGAGTCTATTATGGCGCCCAGTTTGCAGTCATCTGCAAACTTGGTCAGCCACAGTCCTTCCATGTTGGCCTGTACCCCCGAGAAATATATACCGAACAAGAGAGGTCCCAAGACTGAGCCTTGTGGGACGCCACATTAACTGGTTTTACCTGCAGTATACACCTCTTACCTGGTATGCCAGTGGAGGAATTGTTTGTTAACACTAACTAACTGTTTCTACACATACTCCCAGATTCCAAGTTGATGTTATGCACATACCTGTCTATCTCTTTTTGCACAGACTCTGGGCATGTCTTGACCACATGCAGGTGAACCAGAACATATTTAGACTATTGCCCTCTTAAACCTTTAGTGACTTACAACACTCTTATACAGGATTTCCTAGATAGTTATATTATAAGGCACAGTGTGGGTGACAGTGATGAGTGATACCTTATTATTCAGAGCAACTGCAACACTCATAATGCCATGCAATTACCAGAGTAGACAGTAGCAGTACAGGGTATCAGTATTTTATTTCTAGGCACAGTGTTCATATCTGACGGACTTGTGGGAGCAATGTTTGTTAGTACTACCTGAATGTTGCCACACAAATTACCAGATTCCACATTAATATTATGCACATACATCTCACTCTGTTACTGTACACAGTCTGGTGACAGCTTGACAACATGGGGGTATAGATGGGACATACTTGGCTTATTACTGTCATAACATTTTGGGGAGTTGCTAGAGTGACATGTTTGTTCTTATAGATGTGTGACAATCAGTTGTATTTCTTGTTTGCTGCCTAAACATCTGGGATCATCCCAGTGATTTCCCAGGGAGACAGATTGACAGGCAGTTGATATGGGCCAATATACTGGACATTCTGGACATATCTGTACAGTTGTGGGGTAAGATTCTGTATGCAGCCTTCTACCACTCCCACGATTCGGACCATGGTTGTGTCTGCTAAAAATAAAACACTGTCCATCACAGTTGTGTGTGCTATATAGATATTGCTGTATATCTCTTATCTGATTTCTGTTTATAATTCTCCTATGGTTTTACATTCTGACCTTGTAATTACAACACTCTTATACAGGATTTTCTAGACAGTTATATTATGTAGCACAGTGTGGGTGACAGTGATGAGTAATACCTTATTATTCAGAGCAACTGCAACACTCACAATGCCATACAATACCAGAGTAAACAGTACCAGTACAGGGTATCAATATTTTATTTATAGGCACAGTGTTCGTATCTGATGGAACTTTGGGAGCAATGTTTGTTAGCACTACCTGAATGTTGCCACACAATTTACCAGATTCCACATTAGTATTATGCACATACATCTCGCTCTGTTACTGTACACACTTTAGTCACAGCTTGACAACATGGGGGTGTAGATGGGAGATACTTGGCTTATTATTCTCATAACATTTTGGGTAGTTGCTAGAGTGACAGGTTTGTTCCTATAGACGTGTGACAATCAGTTGTATTTCTTGTTTTCTTCCTAAACGTCTGGGATAATCCCACTGATTTCCCAGGGGGACAGGGTGACAGGCAGCAGATATGGGCCGATTTACTGGACATTCTGGACATATCTGTACAGTTGTGGGGTAGGATTCTGTATGCAGCCTACTACCACTCCCAGGATTCGAACCATGGCTGTGTGTGCTAAAAATGCAACAGTTCACGTCTCAGTTGTGTGCACTATTTGGATTTTGTTGTTTGTCTTTTCACTGCTTTCTATGTCTCTCTCAGTTGTACTATATGACATCTTGGGATTACACCAGTCATATACAGACATTCCTACCCATTTTATTTATGTTGCACAGTGTGGGTAACAGTGCTTAAATCAACAGTATTATTAAGTGATTGCAAACCTACATTACCATGTGATACCAGAGTAAACATATGCAGTCCAGCAGTTAGACCTTTATTGTCAGGCTATTATGCTTTTATTTACATACAACCTATACGAGACTCTTCCTGCCATATTCTCTGGTGTATGCAGTACATGCCTTAAACAATACAGGTTTTATACAGGAAATTAATTTACTACTACGTTTAGATTTATTTCCTATGACAGTACATGCAAGAGTATTACTAACCTGCCTCACGTTGCAACTGCTCCAAGTGACATCCATGGGCCTCCTGGTTCGCAGCCCGCTCACTTGCCACTGTGAAGGACATACGAGGAATATTTAGCCATACCTATCCATAATATATATGAGCTGGCAATTATTAAACAGGTAGTGGAGTGATACTTACACACAGCTGGGACCTCCCCGGTCCTCCTAGCCTCTTGGATTCACTGATCCAAGAGATTCCCCTTTTGCCGCTTCAAATTGGCATAGTGATGCCTGACCTGCCCACCAGTTCGGGGTATGCCAGTGGCACTGGTGAAGTCACGGGCGAGATGGTCCCAGGCTTTCACCTTGTATTGGGAAACCTGTTACTGACCCTGCAGCAGTCTCTGGTCATGGTCTTTTACAAGGAGTCCTGCCATGACTCTGGACTCCTGGATGCCACAGCACTACACCCAAAAGCGCACACCCTCTCCCATTCCAGACATAGTGCCTACAAGGGGAAGCTACAACCAGTTATGAGATGTATTCCCGCCTATTGGGTTTAAATAGGGCCAGTTTCCCGCACTTTGCTGTGATTGGATGGTTTGGAAAGGCTAAGCTATGGGCAAACCTGCTTACCTATGGTTGGCATTGGTTAAAGGGGTATACCAATGGGAAAATTGAGTTAGCTGGCCTACACATTGCTTACACCTAGTAAGATGGGCTGTGCAATGTTTAGTGTTGCTTAATTTTTAATTTGCATACTATTTGCTTTTTGGCATTGATTTATTATTCATTACATGTTATATATGTGTTTGGTATCCTTGATTCATGTGTACGTACACTGAATGGGGTCCTTGTGTTTATTAGAGGATCTCAACCCTTTTTTACAAAGACACCTCACATCTGGGCTTAATGCAGTACTCCACTTCACATATTTATGTTACGTAGTAGGTTATACAGCATGAGACTGTATATAGATTCCTTTCACATGTTCAGTTTAAATGTCCTATAGTGAGGATCTGTTTGGTGATACCTCAGTCTTATGTACTGCTGTGATGGCTTAGGGGTTAACTACTGTGACTATAGTGTACAGGGTCTTGTATTCAAGACCTACAAAGGCTGTTTATTTTGTTTCTGACCAGAACAGTGGCTGTTGCATACAGAGTGATTAAGGCACTTTTAATCAATTGTAAGTGTTTTTGCGTGGGTTTGCACGAAGGTAAGCTATGCTAACCTCCGGTTAAATAAGCTTACAGAGAGTTAGCTTCAATATTGCTTAACCTGTGTGTGCATTGCTTACCCCCATGAAAATAGGCTTAAACTCACTACTGCTTAAATATGCTTACTCCCACTTACTACTGCTTAATAGTGCTTACACTTGCTTACTAGTGCTTACTCCCACTTATCACCACACTAATTTAGACAGTAATGTCTAATGGTTCTTGGGAAGGTGGTGTATTTGGAAACTGTATGGAGTTATCATTCATTACACATTTTACCTTCCATTTGTATCCCTGATTCCTGTGTACATATACTGTATGGGGCACTTGTGATTAACTCTGGACTTATTAACATTATGACAGTGACACCTCACATCTGCATTTAATGCAGCACTCCAATTCACAAATATATGTTATTGGTTATGCAACTAAAAATATTGGTCATAAAGTGATTTGACATGGAAAATGGAACATACTGGAGTGGGACTCAAACCGGGAATGACTGCTTGTAAGGTAAATGCTCTGCCTACTACACTATTGCAGTACTGCTTCATTTGCATACACCTTGCTTTTTATTCTCTTGTGCCATTTAGCTCCATTAACCATAGCTAAGCGATGGGCAAACCCGCACACCTATGGTTAAACTTAATCTGTTTCATAAATAAAAAAAAACATCTTTATAGTTGCTGTATTAACTATTGCTCTTGTACACGTGGGGGGATGTTGCTGGGGATCTGCGAACACCTATGAGCGGTTTCACTCATTCTTTTATTACTACTCTGCTGTTTTTCATTGCAGGGGTGTGTATATTCTGAGAGAGAGCTCTCAGATACGCCCCCTGCACTCTTACATGCTCCGTGTAAGATTAGGAGCTCACGCAGAGTGCCTTCATTAATATGCATGGCGTGCTACCACCCTGCTCCTAAACGGCCGCTTCCGTGCAGGACTAAGCTAGTCCTGCATGGAAGGATAGTGAATCCGGGGGATTATCTTTAAAGTCATGGTTTGTATTATCTTAAACTAGTTTACAATAACACAGACAACCTCCAAACCCTTTATCGTAATGAAGTTGAATGTGTTAAAGTCAGACAATGTCTACTCTGCCTAGCAGATTTTTTTGACAAGGTTACTCAAACCTTATAAGAAGGCCATTTCATTATCAATGCCTACCTCCACCCTTTGAATTCCAGAGCCACCACTATTATGATTTCATCATAGAAAAAATTACCCTTATATTTCCCATTGTATTGTGAAAGTAGATTTCTGACAGAATGCTAGCCACAGTGATGGCCCACAGGGCTTATTCTTGGATCCCGACTTATTTGGAGTTTACTACTCTTTAGTGAAAAGGGACATCCAAGATCTCTGGCTAACAATATTTGCAGAGGACTGCAAATTAGATGCAGTTGTCAGTTTTATTTGATAAAGAATATTCTCTATCAGGACCAAAACTAGACCAGTGCCTCTCGTGTTAGCCATTGATTAAATACAAAAGTCAAGAAAAGCAGCATAGACACTAAGAGCCTGCCCTCCCATATGATCACACCACTTGCAAGCCTCGCAGAACAGATGTTGTTATCACAGGCCTGGGTTCCTACATAGACAATGAGCTGTCTTTTGACCACCATGTCTCAGCTGTGGTTAAGAAGTCCTTTTGTCTCCCACAATTTATCTGTCAGAGCATCTCATCGAAATCAAGCAATATCTTTGTCTGTCTGTCTTTTTCCCTTATCAAACCCATCACTGTCTGGCAGTTAGCAAAGGATTTAAACTATGAACCATTAACAAGCTAATTCCTTTAGTATCTCTCAGTTACTGAAGAGAATTAAGACTAGAAGCTGTTAACAAGCTGCTTCCTGTAGCCCATGGTTTGATTACCTCAGCTTCCATTTGCCT
Source organism: Protopterus annectens (assembly GCF_019279795.1). Classification (NCBI taxonomy): domain Eukaryota; kingdom Metazoa; phylum Chordata; order Ceratodontiformes; family Protopteridae; genus Protopterus; species Protopterus annectens. Next base: position 840,949,956 of record NC_056749.1, on the reverse strand, counting down.
ACTGAGTGACTCTCTGCATGCCATTTAACCAGACACTTATCTTCAATGGACTCCTGAACTGTAGGCCTAATAGCTATCTATGACTAATTACTTTAGTCTGGTAGTTATCACAGTTAACAAATGTTATGAACTTTTTCCTGTAGTCAGAGGTTTGATTCTCTTAGTCTTCATTTGTCTACTGTGTGATTGTCAACAACTCCCTTAACCAGACAGGATTTTGGGTCAATAAGGAAATTTGGCTAGGCTACTCAATGGCATCCTGGGTCACATACATAGTAACTGCCTATGCATACAGTGCTCTTTGATCCCATACATAGTAACTGCTTATGCATACAGTGCCCTGTGGGATTTAACTATTTAAACACCCAAAGATTCACTACTAAAACACAATATGTGGTTTAAGTCACTTATGTTATCCAAAGAAGTTAGTATCCCTGTCCCACTAATCTGTTGCATATAGGCTCTTGAGTAGTAATATTTGCTTAGCATAGTATCTTATACTATGAACGACACTGTACCATTTGACTTTCTCCACCTTCATAGGTTCAAAGGTATATAGTAGGCTAATGACCATCAGAACCTTTATAAGCCTAGCAGTGCAAACCAACCCAGTTGTAACCTTATGTATCATGGGCATTTATTAAGAAGGGGCATGTTAGTTAGGAAGTTTCTAGAGGTTATGTCGGGGAATGTTAGTTTGGCCATTACTGTCTGCCTCTGTCTATCAGAAACATGCGGGAAAGACCCAGGGTGAATTTCTGATTTCCCATCCATTGGTCAAGGTTGCAATTAAATAGGGTTAAGGACAGAATCTGCTCCAGATAGATGTGAAGCCTGTTCCAGAGCATGAGCATCTTCTGAAACACATATTTGTCTATCCAACATATCTTATTTATGTCACAATCAAAATTTAAATTCTAATGGTTCTTAAGTTGTTCATTTTGTGGATGTGCAATGAGCAATCTAATAAACACCTATTCAAAGCATCTAACCCTTTATTATATGATCAACTTCACCTGCCATTATAACAAGTTCCTTACCCAGTTTATTTAACACTTTTGGAATAAATTCCCTCTGTGTATCAAACAAATTCCCTTTAGAACTAGCAGTTATCAAAGGGGACTGCAACTCAAATATGTTAACGAGCTACCCCCTGTTCAAAGGGTATAGGGTTTGATTTGTTCCAACTTCATTTGCCTACTACAGGACTCTGAGCAAGTCATTTAACCAGACAATGCTCCCAAGCACCCCTGTAAAAGAACACCTCTGTCCACTTGGCTTACCAGGTAAACAAATAGGTAAAATAAGATATAAAAATAAAATTGTTCCCTGATTACCTTCAAAGCTGGCCCTGGTGTGTGGATAGGTAACCACCAACCCATGCCTTTATTAGTGCAAATGTTCTTCTTTCCAGAGTGAGCTAGTCCAGTGTTGTTATTACTAGGGTAATGTGGCTAAATTCCTCTGTGGATATCCAGTCAAAAACTTTGCATTAACCTATGACCCAATGTGGTTAAAAGATCAGACAGATATATGCACAGTTCATACAATTGTCTTTCAACATGAAATGTTTCTAAATAATTTTTTCAGTCATTGTAGTTTCATCGTAAGGAAAACATCAGACCAATGGCATGTGTGAAGTAAAGTTAGTTATTTGACAGCTACATATCTTAATCAGCAACTATTTCATAAATGCAGCATATATTTTATTTTTTAACAAGCAGGGTTGGTTTATGGAGTTAATATAGCTTTATGAAATCGGTAATCCAAAGGTAGGTGCACAACACCAGAAACGGAGAACTCCAATTAAAAATGTTGATTTATTGACTGAACGAACGCCATAAAATGCTTCATGGTGTTCGTTCAGTCAATAAATCAACATTTTTAATTGGAGTTCTCCATTTCTGGTGTTGTGCACCTACCTTTGGATTACTGGGTTTTTTTTGTGCTTATCCACAAGTTTGTTTGTTTATGAAATTGGTACTAATTCTAGTGGGTGTGCATATCATGTGACCTCCTCGGTATTACTTTTCAGTTACAAATGGTCTCGTGGAGACTGATTACATATCCATAGAATCTGTGCCATTTCTGCACACCCTGAGTTACAATATAAATATTACTGAGGCATATCTGCTGCTGGCACACTTCAGTAAAAATTTGGATCACCTGATGTTGCTCAAGAAATGCAAGCATATGAACTTACCTTTTTACTGCTGTAAATGTACAATAGACTCTACATGACATAGGCAGATTTTTCTTTTGAAATTGTCTCCATATGATTTGAAATTTGCAATCTTTTGATGCATTAGCTAGATGAATTTACTTAACTGAATTCAAAGTATCCTTATCAAAATTAAACAAAATGAACTGTGATTCCTGTCAATTCTTTCAATGTATGCCATAGTAAATTGAAAACAGGCGGAGATTTATGCAACGCAAGAGAAAAGTGCAATGGTACAGTTTTATAACTGTGTCCAGGTCCTATTTTACCTTGTGTGCTGTAGAGTTACACACAAAGAGAAGATTTTGAAGGGAAAGTGTTGTCCACACAAGCATCATTTAGCTTTTAAGAGACTGCAGAGATTTTCTTTGGTAAATATAAGAATTATATGAATTCCTAGCAGTGTGTTTTTCAGATAATGTAATAAAGTACTATTTGTGTCATGAAATCATAAAAAATATCACATTTCAAGAAAAGCTGCTCATGTAATAAGTTCTATACATATTTAACAAAAGGGGCACATTTAATGGATGCTCGACTTTCCAGTATATTCAAATCTGCTAATTACCAAAGACTTCCTGAAATTAACCATAAGGAGATCTCACAACTTTTACACTTAAACAAGAGTTTAGGTATCCATAGGGGAAAATAACATTTTTAACTGGGCAATGGGGGGACTGACATAATTTGATTCCTGCATTGGTTATCAACCATCATGTCCTGGCTATTCTTTTAAACTTGGCCTTACCCAACGACTATCTGTCATGCATGTTTTGGAAATTCATGATCTACCCGTGGATTTTACTAGGGAGAATGAACTACAGTAATTATCAAACACAGACTACTGGATCACTTTTCAAGTTATTATTTACACTTTAATCTTGTAAGTGGCTCTTGAATTCTTAGAGAAAACAGTAGGCTGCCCGTGAAGTACATTATTATACTATGGCCATGGAAGGCAAAACTGCAACAGGCTTTAAAATGGGGCATTACTTTTTGAAAAATACTGGAGATTAATATATGATTTTCATATTTTTGTGGTACATCATGCAATGCACCCTACAATGATAATTCAAATTTTTCAATCTAAAGGTTAATGAAACTGTATCACAGAGATATTGTGCTTAATGGTCCTTTTCTAGATATCACGTCTACATGAAGAGGATCTGTGTTTTACAAATTAAATGTATTGAGTCAATCTGATAATATTACAACTAGTGGTACTTACGTATTATCGCAACCAGATTTGCGAGGTGGTCATGTTTCAGTTCAACAGTGTCTGTTAAGTTTAAAAGGGTTGGCTGTACTGTTAAAAAGTCTTCTGGTATGTTGCTAATGGGTTTAGAAGAGAAATAAGGGGGCAAAATCAGGTTTGTGGATAGCGTGCTTTCCGTCACATAATGAATACAGCAATCACGAGTACTGCTCGTTGTGACAGCAGGGATGAATTACCGTTATTTTTTGGGTGTAACATTCTGGTAAATGCTTACTACTTACATTGGGAGCCAAAGACAAATGAACACACAGCAGTCACAGTGATGGCAAGAAATCATACCTTTTATTTGCTGACTGTTATCAGTAAAGTGATCACTCATTCTATTACACTGCATCCAAAAGCCTGCAGTCCTTAGTCGGATGTTACAAAAAGGGAAGGTTATGAGGAATAAATGTATTCAGTTTTACTTGCCAGTCATCATGACAATGAAAGTTGCCTGTCAGGGAGTGGCAAGTAACACTTTTAACCATGTTTCAAAGGCAGCACTTCTGTTGTTGAGAACCTGTTCACTCTGCTCGCTGTTCCATTGACACCCGCTGCGAAGCAGCAGTCATGTGTCTAATTCAGACAAGGGCATTCCCTGCAAAGAGGAAATTTCAGATTATTCCTCTTCGTATATGGCAAGCAATGGGTCCTAATAGTGTGTCACACTTCACGGTGCCCTTCTTCCATAAACACACATACTTTCCCAGAAGCATTACACAGTACGCCACCTCGCAAATCTGATTGCCATAATACATAAGTACCCAACTAGCATTTTAAATATCAAGTTCAAGCATGAATGTGCAGCTTCTAAGAGCAGTATCTTTAGAAGCTTTGTGAAGCAATACTTCCTTTAGAAAATATCACGAAGAGGAGGAACAGAAAATAGAGGATATTAGCCAAGTGAGATTTTATACTGCATGATAAGATCAAGTTGATTCAAAGGGAAATGCATTAATTTTTTTAAAGTACTGTGACACTATCAATGAACCATTTAACATGAAATGACATCTGTTTAACTGCAAAGTAGATATTAAAAATTGTCCTCTTAATAAATAAATGCCAGTACTTTTATTTGTCTCCTTCAAAATAATGACAACCAGTTTCTGAATTCATTGCATTATGTGCGATGTAGTGCTAAACTATTACCCATAATAAAATGTACACAGTTTGAAGAAGTCAAGAAACTGAGGCAGAGGGGGGTGGCTAGGATGTAGACTGGTTGGCAGCATCTTTTCTCAGCTCTGCACTCAAAAGATATTTCTGACAGGAAATTTTAAAAACTAGATATTGTAGACAAACCTATTTTGGTGAATTACTTCTACTAATATCACTAGAAGTCTACACTGCAAAAAATTTGGCTTTAATCATTATTTTTCCTGTCAAAAAACAAGAAGGAATCTACTGAAAATCAGCTTTTCTAAGAATACCACACAGGACCAGACAATGAGAAAGGAGATACAGTCTTTATTAAATGCTATACAAGACTTATCAGTGAAATTTGACAAAATGAATACCAAACTGGACACTTTAGAAGAGAGATCTACAAAACAAATGCAGCAACTACAAGAAATAATGACACAACAGAAGTCTCAAATAGCTGACATTAAGAGATCCCTAAATGATACTGAGGGCAGACTCTCAGAACAAGATCTTCAGCTACATTTTTTATCAAAACAAAATGCTTCATTACAAATTAAAATAGAGGATCTAGAGAACAGGTCCAGACAAAATAACCTTCGCATCTATGGGCTACCAGAGAAAACAGAGGGAGATAACATGGTGACTTTCCTTACTACCTGGTTACCAGAAGTTTTTAAAATTGAAAGAGCCCACAGATCCTTAAGAGCTGCTTCATCAACCATCAAATCAAAAAATCACCTGAGATCAATAATAGCAAAGTTTTTTTCATCACAGGACAAGGAACTTATTTTAAAGACATCATGGTCAACTTCTCCAGTTAAATACAAAGACAACATAATCAGATTTGATAATGATTATTCTGCTGGAGTTATAACTGCAAGAAAAGAATGTCTCCCTCTGATAAAGGAATTGAAAAAAAGGCAATTAAAGTGCAGCTGCTGTTCCCTGCAAGAATAAAAATACTTTTATACTGAAGGTCCTAAACCTTTTGACACTCTACAAGCAACAGTCTCTTATCTTTCTAATAAAACCTTGGATAAAGTGGAAGAAATGGATTGGAGCTCCTTTGGGGTAAAGAGACATGCAGAAAAAATTAATAGAGTACTGCTGACAAGAAGAAGAAACTAAGAGACACATGAAAAGCACAAACATTATTGTTTTCTATTTGCTCTGTAAGGTAAAAAAGTTCTTCTTTAAAAGCATTCATGCTTTACATATGTGTCAATCTTTGAAGCAATATAAATACAGGATAAACAGGTCATTTTATAACTAAAGGAAACAACCCTAAAGAAAGCAAGGTAACATACCTTTCTATATTACAGTGTAAATACTTACAGTCATGATTTCTCTAACTCTAAATGATATTTAGATAATTAATTTATAAATTACCTGCCTTTTACTGCTAGTATAGAATATGATGCATTTACACTGACATATTAATGTGGTGTGCTTAAATGAACATGATTCTTTTTATATTATTTACACTAAGCTGCATGAAATATCTAAACTGTTACATTTAATTCACATAATAATATATAAAAGCTGATAGTAATAACTGTCAAAAAGTGCCTTGAAAAGTAGTTATCTATTCTTTGATGCTAAAAGTGCCTTTTTGACTAACAAACAACTGTTTGGCTTGTATATCTGCCCATAATGTTAAGAAAACTAATAGCAGTTTAATGAGCTCATGCTCAGTTTAAAAAGCTGTAAAAGCTTCACTTACTTTGTTTTTGGCTTCCCGCCATGGTCACGAGCTGGGAACTCTTATTTTACCATCCCTAGAGTGGAGGTTCTTCAGTTAGATTCCATTAGTGTGTGTTAAATCCTCTACAAATGTCTGAACAGCACAAAATGAAAGTAAACAGTCTGAGTGATGTCAGCACTGAAACAAGGCATTACGGGTGTGGTTTAAGCTCTTAAGCTACTTAAAGTAACAAGCGCACTATTTATGAGATGGTAAAGTGCTTTTACAGTTTAACAAATATTAAAAATGCACTGAAGTACCTAACAAATTTAGAAGGTATCAACACATGCATGATGTTTTATTATATTGTAACATTTGTTATTCATTTTGAATTGTACACATAAACAGCACACAAGGCTTAAAAAGAAGTATATCACTTGGAAGAAACTGTATGAATAGTTAACACATGCAGACTTTACTACAATCTTTTCTGATAACATCACCCAAGTAAATTACTATAATTTAACTTAATTTTATGAAAATTTAATATATTTAAGTCCTTGACTGGAACTATATAACATATTTGTAAACACATTGCAGCTAGTGTACTCAACCTTAAGGACAGTAAGTCAATTATGGTTCATGAATGTAGCTATTTGTTATTAGGCATTTTAAAGGTAAAAAAGAGTTGCTGTTTAATTATTAAGATACTCTGCAAATATTAAATTGGTCGAGTAGCATAGTCATTAAGCAGTAATGAGCAAGAAAAAATCTCATAGACTTGCTTATGATATTGTTAAATATACATAAAAAAGAACTGCTGAATTATAAGTATGCTTTTATTAAAGGCAAATTATACCAATATTGAACATCCTCACTGAAAATGCATGATTGTGTAGAGAGACAGTTACTCCCATTATATGACCAAGGCTAAAGAGATTGTCTTGTATGTCTAAATTGATAAGCCTTGAACCTTAGATTACAAATAGACATGCAATGTACTTTTACTTATAATACTGAATATATATTATATATCATCACAAATGCTAAAGCCATTGTCAGCTATATCTCATATTAATCACTTTTATAGTATCTATATACCTCATGTTTTTTTTTAAATATGACAAGTATTAAAATATGAATTGAATAGCATAGGCATTTACTAATATATTGCTGTTGGTACATGATATGCATATAAATAACAGGTCTAATTTCTGTCTATGAAAGTAAATACCAGGCTATATGCATTTGTTAATTATGAAAGAAGAGCTTGCTATCTATTCTTTTTAACATCCTATAGGTATGTACTTGTTAGAGACACACACATGCTGCAAAGCTGCTGGTTATTGCTTATTCATTAGTATATTTCTGACTGCAATGTTATAAATATATGGTGTGGACCACTTGAGTTGAGAATATGTCTCTATATCGGGTATGCTCTCGGTTTGAATGTTTTATATTATCTATAATATGATATTGAGTGCCCTCACTAAATTCAAAGAAGCCACAATAGAAATAAGTATTTATTAAAAAATGGAGAAAAGAAGGATGAAAAGAAAAAAGAAGGAAAATGGTCGGTGGTCATATAAGGTTATCCTTTCCCATGTATGTAGAAGGGTTGGGTCGGAGGTCATATAAGGTTATCCTTTCCCATGTATGTTGAAGGGTTGGGTCGGTGATCATATAAGGTTATCCTTTCCCATGTATGTAGAAGGGTTGGGTCGGTGGTCATATAAGGTTATCCTTTCCCGTGTATGTAGAAGGGTTGGGTTGGTGGTCATATAAGGTTATCCTTTCCCGTGTATGTAGAAGGGTTGGGTCGGAGGTCATATAAGGTTATCCTTTCCCATGTATGTAGAAGGGTTGGGTCGGAGATCATATAAGGTTATCCTTTCCCATGTATGTAGAAGGGTTGGGTCAGTGGTCATATAAGGTTATCCTTTCCCATGTATGTAGAAGGGTTGGGTCGGTGGTCATATAAGGTTATCCTTTCCCGTGTATGTAGAAGAGTTGGGTTGGTGGTCATATAAGGTTATCCTTTCCCATGTATGTAGAAGGGTTGGGTCGGAGGTCATATAAGGTTATCCTTTCCCGTGTATGTAGAAGGGTTGGGTCGGTGGTCATATAAGGTTATCCTTTCCCGTGTATGTAGAAGGGTTGGGTCGGTGGTCATATAAGGTTATCCTTTCCCGTGTATGTAGAAGGGTTGGGTCGGTGGTCATATATGGTTATCCTTTCCCGTGTATGTAGAAGGGTTGGGTCGGTGGTCATATAAGGTTATCCTTTCCCGTGTATGTAGAAGGGTTGGGTCGGTGGTCATATAAGGTTATCCTTTCCCATGTATGTAGAAGGGTTGACAGTAATAAGTACCAAACAACTGTGTTATAGCATGTTTAAAGTTTACTTTGCTTGTTATATTTTCCAACCTTACAGTTATAACACTGTAGATAAATCCTGTAATATCATAAGGATTATGAGTTGCTATTTGACATATGACACATGTGGTATACTAGTGGTGAAATATGCCAGTGGCACTAATAATATATAGGAACTGCCTGGAAATATAGTCTTAAACTATATAATACCAATGCCAAAAACAAACTAGTAACATTCATGCCACTAAAATAAGATTACTGATAAATGACAATAAAAGTGTAATATATTCATTGTTACTGACACTTCATGATTTAATTAAGTTGTAGTATAGTTAACTAATGCATATAATGCTTAACATTTTTTTTATATATAGACCATTACAAAAGTTTGATACCTATGAATGCCACTCACACTATAAGGGAGATAAACAGGAAGCATATTACTTTTAAGATGCATAATCATTATTGCTATACAAAAGATATATTAAAATAAGAGATTTTCCCTTACAATTTAAACAAAGCCAAATAGATAAGTATTAAATCTAGGTATAGTTGTGTTGCCTTAGTGTTTTATACAATATTAAAAATAGATAAAGACTGTATTTAAGTAATCTGCAAATATAAATACATGTATACTTAAAAGATATATAAGATACTTTTCATTATAAAACTACCATGTGGTGGGGCTGGGGGAGGATGCTAAAATGCAGATCTAGCGGGATCGCTTGAATGGTTAGATCATTCAAGGATGAGATGTTTTTTCTCATGGAGGGGTTTGGTGGTTGTTTATCTTATGTTTTCAGTTATGATCTTGTAATGTACTTTTATTGGGTGTCTATAATCTATTGTAATACTGTTGGAAGAAGAAAGAACAAGTCATTCTCTTCATGTACACACATCTACACATTGTTACGAGTATATGAATATGGATAAAAGCAAAGCTAATATAAATCTAATTGCAAAATGTATATCTATTAATGTAAATGGTTTAAATAATAGCTGCAAAAGGGGAAGTCTTTACAGATATTTAAAGCTATGTGAAGCACAACTAGTATTTTTACAGGAAATTTACCTTACACAGGACGACATAAATAAAATAAACAATAAAAGTTATACAGTACTAGTAAGTTCCACCCTATAGTCAAAAGCGAAGGGGAGTGGCAATTTTGTCGAAAAACACTACTTTAATGCCTAAAATCATAAACATGTTTCATGACAACTCAGGAATGTTTTGTCTAGTGACAATATCTGTCAATGAAATGGTATATACATTAGTGAATATTTATTGGATACCAGGACTAGGAGTTAGAGTGGCCAAACAACACTTGGAAGACGTACAATATGCCAAAGGCAATTTAATCGTAGCTGGAGATTTCAATTGCATTATAAAAGAAACTGACACAAATACTAAAACTGCACGTAAGAGATCACCTTTAACAAAGTTGTTATCTGAGTTTGTTGAAACTTTTAATATAGTTGACATAAATGAGTATGCTATCCCAGATGCACTATTCTTTACACATTTATCCCATAGACATAATACATACTCTAGAATAGATAGACTGTACATAACAAAGGATTTAACCTCTAAATTAAATAAAGTCAAGACAATTTCATGTCCATTTTCGGACCATAACACCATAACATTTGAGATAGACTTATGTTTCAAGAGAAGGATATCAGTAACAAGAATACCATCTTACATAACAAATCTCAAAGATTTTAAGGAATTTTATATTAAAGAGACACAAACGTTCCTAGATATCAATCTTACAAAAGATGTATCTGAAATATATATATATGGGATGCATTGAAAGCATACCTATATGGAAGAGCAGTGGGATGGTATAAAAATAAACAAAAACAGTGGAATAAGGAATTAATGGAATTACAGTCAAAAGTGGATAATTTAAAGCTTGCTATTCAAAATGGAAACACCAACTTAATAAAAGAACTGGAAGATACTAATAAAAAATACTCAAAGACGCTATACCACAAAACAATGATCAACTTAGAAAAAATTAAACTATGTTACTATTCAATGAACCCTAAAAACCAGCAAAGAATAGCAAATAGGACTAAAAAGATGATTAAAACAAATCAAATCAAGGAAATACATAATATAGAAACCAAAAAGAAAGTGTCTGATTTAGAAGGAATACTAGAAGCTTTTAGGCTATTCTTTCATAAACTTAATAATCAAAATGAGAAAATAGAAACACATTCAGTATTGAAAGCTTTTCTTAAAAACAATGTTAAAGTTAGGTTATTAGAGGAGCAGGTACAACTAATAGATAAGCAAATAACAATGACAGAACTTAAAGCTGAAGTAAATAAGCTAAAATTAAACAAAGCTCTAGATATAGATAATATCACCCCAGAAATGTTTAAATTACTATCTAATGAGGCTTTGCTGTTGTTATTGAATGTCTTTACATCAGTTAAAAATGGTAAAGACATCCCTCCTTCTTGGAAGTACACATTAATATCACCAATTCTGAAACAAAGTAAAGATCCCAGTGAATGTTTGTCATACAGACCCATTTCACTTCTTAATATAGATTATAAAATTTTTATGGCAATACATGCTGCTCGAATAAAACAATTACTACCATTTTTGATAGAGGAGGATCAAACAGGTTTTATAAAAGATAGGAACACTTATGACAACATCAAAAGAATTCTTTCCTTAATTGATTATATAAATGTCACAAAAAACAAAATGGATGTTATTAGTTTAGACATAAATAGCGCATTTGATTCAGTGAACTGGGATTATTTATGGTTAGTTTTAGAAGAATATGGCTTCTCAAACAACTTCACCTTGTTAATAAAATCATTATATGAAAAATCATTGGCTTATATAAAACTGGGATCTTGTCTGTCTAAATCTATTAAAATAACAAAGGGCACAAAACAAGGCTGCCCTCTTTCTCCATTATTGTTTGCGCTAGTCATTGAACCCTTAACAAATAATATACGAATGGATAAAAATATTGAAGGAATACAATTAGACAACAGCCTAGAGCTTAAAATTCAACTTTTTGCTGATGATATTTTAATTACCTTAAAGAATAATAATAGCTCTTTAAAAGCATTATGGGACTCAATTCAAAACATTCAAAACTTTTTGAGTCTTAAATTTAATGAGAACAAAACAAATGTATTGCTTATAAATACTAATAAAAAGATCTAAATAAAAAATACCATAAATATATCCCCACCGATAATACAATTAAATACTTGGGAATTATAATAACTAACAACCTAGATACTACAATTGAAACAAATTATAAAGAGACCTTAAATAATATTAAACATCTAACACAAAGATGGAATAAGTTCTTTTTTTCAATGGAAGAAAGGCTCTATATAATTAAAATGATCATATTTCCAAAAATTCTTTATGTTATACAAGCTTGTTCTTTGCCACCAGCTAAATCACACCTAAAACAATTAAATGATTTAATGGTAAGATTCCTGTGGTATCCAAAAAAAAACAAGGATAGCTATGAAATATCATCTAGATGATTGGGATATGGGTGGCATAGGTTTACCAGACATAGAAGTATATTTGCATTCATCTGTTATTAAAACAATATCATTATGGCTAAATACAAAATATGCATCAAAATGGAAGCTTGTTCATGAGATAATCTGGTTAAAATCAGGATTTGTAGTAGCAAATAAGTATACCAATTTCATACCAAACAATTTTGGCTGATGAAGTAATATATGATGATACATAAGTATAAAAATATAAGTTCCAAATACATTACTTATACATTAAAAATTTTCCAAAATCTTATTAATAGCAATCCTGATATTAAAGCATGGTCATTTTTATATATCTAGTAGCGTACACACAAGGTAATATAATAACATTTGATATAGAAGTAGTCAACATGTTTAAAGAAAAGGGATTAATATATTGGCATCAATTGGTAAATTCTGGAAAACTTCTGACAATAGACCAAATTAAACAGAAATTAAATATGGAAAATAGTTCATGGCTACATATACAAGAATTAAGACAGTATATATTAAGCAAACAATAAACAATACAAACATCAATAAGATAGAATGTTTCTAATCTTATAGAACATATAATATTACTAATGAATCAACCCATTACTGGAAAGGGATACTTATCATCTATTTATAAAACAAACAAAAAAATAAAAACTTATAATAATGACAAAATATGGAATTATTATAGATCAATTAATGGACATGTGCCAAATGACAGAGACAAAAAAATGAATTCTTCTCTCTACAAAGCAGACATCACTTTCATTACATTGGAGACGCTTTACATGGCAATTCATACACAGATCATACGTAACCCCTCATAAAATGGAACTTATGTTTAAGAAAAATTTTGGCTGCTGGAGATGTGATTTATCAATAAAAGCAGACTGGCAACATATGTTCTATGAATGCCATTTGATTAAACCATATTGGGATAAAATAAATTATTTTCTGCAAATGGTATTCAATAACAAATTCCAGATTTCCAAATTTATTGTTTTGTTTAATGCACCTGTACCTGACTGCGTACCAAGAACAAAATATGCAATCTTGTGGACTCCCCTAGCCATTGCAAGGAAGAACATTACATCAAACTGGAAATCCAAAGCTTCTCCAACTTTTAAGCAATTCATGAGTATGGTGTCAGCAGTATTGCAATTGGAAATTAACACTATTAAAGGAAGAACTGAAAGAACTACATCATTATATATAGCATGCCAAAAAGTAACTGAAATACTGGAGAGTAATGACTGTAGCAGATTATAATCAGGAAACAATTGTATAGAAAGTCAATTATATGCCAACAACAGACACCCTTGTAAATACTTTATTTTGGTTTTAATGTCTGATATCTGTTTAGAGGTTTTAGCCTACCTTTTTAAATAATTTGTAAATACGTCACTGTCATAAATAACCTGCCTTCATGTTTTCTTGTTTTTGGAAATGAATAAAAATATTTACAAAAAAAAAAAAAAAAAAAAGAAACTGAGGCAAATGTGAGCATAGCGACTGAACTTACCTGCGAGATAGCAAATTCCCATGAAAGGGTAGACTTCCCATAACCCATTTTCTCAAGTTTGACCCTTAACGAGTTCCAAAGGTTCAAAGGTTTTGTGCATATTTACAATACCAGAGTATGTGTAGAGGTCAGCAGTCTTTGCTGGACAGAATGGGCAAATAGGAGATATGTTTGGGTTAAATTTGTTAGTAGGCATTATTATTTATCATTAACTGAGTATAAACAAGTTTTTTTATAGGGAGAGAATTTGAATGTATTTTCAATAGCATGAGAGAGTTGAACATCAGATCTGTCATTTTTGTCCTTCCAATATTGTGCATATGTGACAGAAGACTGGTATCTAATACAGGAAATCAATTTATATGCAACCGAGAGGAGCTCTTTTTCAAATGTTAAGAGTTTCAGTAAGGTTTGTGCAAGATTTACCTCTTCCAGTACATTATCAGGAATACCTTTAAGTGCAGACACAAGCTCTTTCATTTGCCTCAGCATTGACAAATCTGACATATACATCCAAATTGTTCTTTTTGCGTTAGCCCAGCTTTATATTAACCAGAACTGGCTGAATAGGACAAAAATAGCATGGAAAAGCTTTACAACATGGCCTCTAAATACATTAATCTCATAAGTTAATCATAGGAAATGGAATTAAATGTGTGAGATATCAGAGTTTTTGGAACCTCATCATCGAACACATTTTGAAATAAGTTATACCATGAACACATACATCAAGTCAACCCTACTTAACTTGGAGGCCTTTTCCTCTTTCCTCTTGGCTAATAAATGATGAAAGATTCTGTCTATTGAATCTATATTACAAGACCAAAAGACCAGAACCACGAACACCTAAAGAGCGAAATAAATGGAAACTCGAAGTGCAGTTTGTCAGATTGCGGAACAGTGAAGATTGGAATATTTGCCCTTTCCTCACTGTAGTGCGATCTCGGAGTTGGAAGATATATTTAGCGGGGGTGTGGGGGAGTGCAGTACCCCACAATAGTAAGTTTGAGGTTCCATTTCTTTCGCTCTTTATGCACTCGCAGCTTTACCTTTTCAGTCTTTTAATATAGACCCCTGTCAATTTATTCCTGATTTTTAGTAGTTTTGTGTATATCTAATATCTCAACTCATTGTAGCGTTGTGTGTAAATAGTTGTACATAGTTTGGCTAGAATTATCCTTTATCAACCACATATTTCTAATCTTGTACCCTTTGCAATTGTTTAATTGAATCTATCTGTGACCTCCTTTCTTCTTTTTCTTCTTTTGTTTCCTTAGAAAATATTATCTGTAATTCTAAGAAAGGATGTAAATGTGTATACATCTGTTGTTGATCTATCAAGGTGTATTCTTTTATATGGTAATGTCAATCTGTTGTTCTTTTATGGTTTGTTCAATAAGTATTTGAAAATATAATAAAATAAATGTCAGGGGAAAAAAAGAAACTGAGGCAAAAGTGACAAAATGTGTTCAATAAAAATAACACAAACCAATTTCTATTACTCTGTAACTCAAAAAGTTTGACTAGAATATCCGTACCTTTTGACATATTTTTTGTAGCTCCAAGCAGTTTTCCTGCTAGCAGAAAATGCTTTCTATGTTTTGCTGTTTTCTTATTATTGCAACACTTCAACAATTACACAGAAATTGCTGGTAGTTCAAGACATTTCTGCAATGAGTCGGACATTTTTAAAACTGCTACACTCTAAGGAAAACATTTTGTCACTAACACAGTTCGTCTTCTGATATAATCTGGATTGCCATTTGAAATGATACAAAGATGTGAAGATGTATTTTCTTTATCATCCAATAATTTTCCCATTAGACATATTCATACATCACACATTGCAGTGCTCTGCTGTTTATACTCTTTGTCACATAAACAAAAGGAAATGGCACATTCTACATTAATGGGGAAATATGTGCCATAATTTTTCAAAGAAATGCATGTGAAGGTTAAATCCTTTCCTCTTCTCTGAAGACAAAAAAAGTTAGTAAAATGCAGTGCTGTGAGAAGATCTGCTACAAATGCATGTTAAAGGATAATATCTGTATTGCTGACATCTCCACAATGCTTTTCATGTTATGTTTTCATAACCAGTAATTCTGTTTGTGAATGCAGTGTGTGTGTGTGTGTGTGTGTGTGTGTGTGTATGTGTGTGTGTACATCTGCAGTTTGTGCATAAGGACAATGCAAATTTTAATTTGCTCCCAAATTAAGATTTCCTTCCAACTTAGGTAACTTGTCCATGTTAAATAGTGAGCTAATTGCATTACTGAATTATCTAAAGATTTTATCTCACTTTTGCTATGGATGACTGCAATTTGCTAGTACTACATGACAATGCTGTTAAATACATGAAATACTTCACACTAATTTCATTGTGGTGTTGTCACCATGACAAATCCTTACATCAGGATTACCATACAACTGTCTATTAACAAAAATAGAAGAGTGCAAAAGTTTTGATTATCAAATTATCTCACGATTGTTGATTGCAATATATCTTCTTTTAATTTTCCCACAGGGCTAAAGAGTTGTTCACTAAAAAAAAAAAAAAAAAAGTAAAACAAAATAAACATAAAATAGTTAATCTGAACTGTACTTCAGTGGTTCATTATAAAATAAAGATGTGGAATAAAGAAAATGTATTGACAGTATCCTAAAAGCACCAGTTAAAATTTTGACAACAATTAGAAAATTCTATAAATTTCACACACACTTTTATATATATATATATATATATATATATATATATATATATATATATATATATATATATATATATATATATATATATATATATATATATATATATATATATATGCACATACATAGATATGGGCCCAATTCTAAAAAACTTTTTCTCAGTGTAAGTGACTACTTACACTGAGAGCATGCCTTTTGGAACCTGGCCACCGATGTAAGCCTGTTTTAGATAGACCTCACACAGAAGTAAATTACTCAGACTGATAGCAAGTCTTTTGGAATCAGGGCAGACTTACACTGAGAGCATTTCTTTTGGAATATGTCCCAATAAGTTACACCTATTTTACTTATTTATTTTTTATTTTTTTACGAATGAAAACATGTAATTTGAAAAACACGAAAAAATTGAAAAAGTACAATTATCTACATATAAGCACTATACATACATATATATATATATATATATATATATATATATATATATATATATATATATATAGGATCCGTACTATTTAACAAACTACCATTTCACAGAAAGTGAAACTGCCGAGCACACTTTCGCGAAAGTGCTTTTCACCAAAAAAAGCACTTTCATGACATTGTTATAAAAAAGGTAAAACTGTAAGGAAATGGCTGTTGCTGAGATTGTAGCACACCGGGGATAAGGGAATATTCCCTTTTTCTCACTGTAGTGCAATCTCGGAGTGAGAATATAAAACTCGGGGGTGTGGGGGCACAGCCCCACACATGGGTGGTGTGGGGGGGGCTTCCCCCCTGTGTAAATATGAGCACTGTGTTTTTTTTTAATTTTGTTGTTTTATAATTTTTATTTTTGCACACTTTAGTGAAAGTGCTTTTTTGGTGAAAAGCAGTTTCACTAAAGTGTGTTTGGTCATTTATGTTTCGTGGAAACGTGATTTTGTGCAATAGTCCTAGATCCATGTATGTATATATATATATATATATATATATATATATATATATATATATATATATATATATATATATATATATATATATATATATATACATACACACACACATATATATATATATATATATATATATATATATATATATATACACATACACAGGGTCTATATTAAATCAGCGAACACTTAAAAAAGCAAATGCTGATTTATTGACCCTATGTAAGTGAAAGCTTACAATCCCAAACACTCGGAACAGCGATTTATTTTCCCAGGGAAAAAAAAATCGCTGCGCCACAAAAAAAAAAAAATAAAAATGAAAACTTCAAAACATTACATAAAGTGTGGGGCTTTGCCCCTCCACACCACCCTACTTACATATACTAACTCCGAGATCGCACTGCAGTGACAAAAATGGCAAAGTAACAGAGGCAGCCAAGTGATTTCTTTCCCAGGGAAAGAAATCGCTTATATGCCGTTTAGCTATTTTGCTGTTTCATGCTTTCAAGTTCGATCAAGATGCATTTGAAGGATTGTGTCATCAATTATATAATAGGAGCCTTATATCTATCTATATATATATATATATATATATATATATATATATGTATATATAGCGAGAGAGAGAGAGAGAGAGAGAGAGAGAGAGAGATTTATATATAGATAGATGTCCTTTTGACTATATCAAACACTCAGATGACAAAATGTTAGCAAATCAAGCCCAGAAATTCCAAAACCCAGAAACTCAAATGGGAAAAACACAAGCTTTTTTGTAGGGGGCAAGGCCCCCTGCACCCTCTGTTAGTTATATATACCAACTCTGATATCAGTCTACAGTGGAGTAGAGAGGAAACCTTTCTCTCAACTGTGCCCAGATCCTACACAGTGACGGTACATGCTAGTCGAGCTTCCAAGTTTTGGAGTTTCCTGGCTCGATCTTCTGATGACCTATATATTTATAGAGAGATAGATAGATAGATAGATAGATAGATAGATAGATAGATAGATAGATAGATAGATAGATATTCCCTTCATTCAGTCAAGACCTTGAACAATCAGTCAAAGATAATCAATTTTTCAGGCTATAAAAGTGTAATTCAGAAAGCATGAAAATTTGGAAATGAAATAAACTATTTTTTTTTTCTTTTTGCTCGGGCAATCCTCCTACAGTCTCATGTTGGGGTCTGGCCCCTCATTAACTGTACAGTGGGAAGAAGTGAAAAAAAACAAACAATGGAAGTAGACTACTTACTAACACAGTCCAAATAACAGTGATGAAATGAACCGCAATGTAAAAAAATAAATAAAATGTCAGAAAAGCTGCTTGGAAGAATATGCTGCAAGCAGAGATCTATATGATGTATCTGCAAGTGTAGATATAACATATATATGTATATGTGCTGCATGGAGCATGGTGATTATGCTCCAGTATCTGGCAAAAGGTAACTCAGTTAAGCACTCCTTTAGCACAAGACATGATCTTAATTTTTAAGCACCCCCTGCTTAACTTGTTGAGATCTGGTCTCTTCTAGGCAGTCAAATCTGCCAGTCCTGACCAGCAAAGACAGTGGCAGAATACAAAAACAGATTTATTTCTGCATGCTGTCCATGCCGATAACATTTCCCTCACTTTATCTCATAAACCTAGAAAGTAGCTAGAATAACAGGATGTGTATTTACCAGCATTTTCTGAAGGAAATGAAGTCTGAAACACAAATGTCTGGTATTATTCAGTGACTTCAATCCTCAGTGATTTGTCTGAAAACTAAATATTTTAGGAGAAACAGACCAAACATACAAGACAGAAATCTGGACATTCTGCAAAAATCTGGACATTTGATTGGCATGACAAGGTCAGTGTAAACATAAGAGACTGTTACACTCCCAGGGTTTCAATAAACTATGTGTAGGTTTAGTGCAAAGCATTGGAGTTTACATATAAATGCAATGATATGTAAACAAGAACAAACACATTCAGACAGGAAGACAAGTTCACTTAAGAGCAAGCTTGTTTTGTGAGATTGCATGGACTACCAGGGTTTAATTTAAGGCAATAAATACATTTCTAACACATTATAGGAAACTGTAGTCAGTGCAAAGTACAATACAGACATGTTGTAGGCATACTGAAATAAAAGTTTTGGTGGTGACCATCAAGGGCAGACAGACTGCATTATACGTACACTAGTCTGGGGAAGTGTGTGCATTGAAAAAGGCCACAAATATGAATGGCAGGAATGAAGACAGGGGAAGTGGACGAATGAAACATGTTAATGTGCACCAGATAAGGGCATGTCAGTAAACATGCACCCCAAAGACAAGACAGATGTAGCAGTAATCACATATGTACATAATACAGTATTTACTGCTGTTTACACCTCCTGTATGGGTATAGTCATATCATCACACAGTTATTATATATTATGTGATTGTCACACAAGGTCACATATCAACGGAGATGGTTGGTTGTGATATAACCACCCAGACAGGATCACTGGAGAGGGCACTAATCAAAGATGGTATATACAATAAGAGTTATGGGCATATTGTGAAGATGTGCAAAATGAGTTGCTTGAATATGAATGACATGTCATGTCAGCATAGGCCTCAACCAATCAGGGACACAAAGCAACAGGCTCATGGACAACAGTAGACAAATGAAAGTGAAACAACATATACAAGAAGAGGAATAAACACAACTAACAAATACAGAACTACTCCTAATACATGCAAGAAAGAGCAGAGACATTTACCAACACTCATATACGAAAATAATATACTCCCCTGAGTTATTTATTATTTATTATTATTTTACATTTGTTTACCAGGAAAGTCCGACTGGGATAAGACCCATTTTCAGTGGAGTCCTGGGGAGAAAACCTCCACATACAGAAATTATACAAAAACTTATACAAGAAATTATACAAAACCTATACAACAAAATTATACAAAACGTATACAAGACATACAGTACACCAGAAGTTACATTCTATGCTATTATAGCTGACATTTGTATTATACAATCATCTGATAGAGTTCCTTATTGTAGTGTAGACATTGTAGATTCACAAAGTAAGCTGAGGAAGGGTTTGTAGGGGGAAAATTGGATAGAAAAAGATGAGGTCAGAGATTATCTAGACATGAGGGAGAGCACAGATTATGAGGTGGTCAGGGGAGAAGAAAAATTATGACCAGAAGCTATTAAAACTAGTTAGCCTGGAGTAGTACAGGAACAAAGCCAGGTGTCATTAAAATCATTTTTAAGAATCATTTTGAATTGGTTGGTATTTGTTGGTTCTGATGGTGTGAGATAGTGAATGCCACCTTGTTGCTACATGATGAGAAAATAGTGAGTCCCCTGCCGTCCTAGTGGAGTTGGACACTTGTAGTAGAGATTTATTTGTTGAGCAAAGACTTCTATTTGTGGTATGGGGCAGGAGAATATTTAGAAGGGCAGGGGTTTTTCAGGTTGATATACTAGTTTGTATGCAAAGGTTAATTGGTTATATGATAGAAGTTGTGGAAGTTCTAACCAGGAGAGTTTATTTAAGGAGTGATTGTGGTGGGTATGATGTGGGCAGTCAGTTGCAAATTTAGCTATTTTATTGTAGCATGTTTCAAGTTTAATTAAATCTATCTTTTTAAGGTTGGTGAGAATTAGGGATGCATACAGAAGTGTTGCTAGAAGATGGGTTCTAGCAATGGCAACCCTAGAAGTGTTAGTTAGATAATTTTTATTTCTGTAAAGAGTACCCATTTTTTGTGAACTTTCTTAATTGTTTGTGCTATATGTAGGTCAAATCTTGGCTGTTATCTGTTATTACACCTAGTAGTTTTGTTTGTGAATCAGCATTAATTTTAGTATTATTCCTAGCTGTAATGTAAAATATGCTGAGGAGTGAGAGGATCTTATGGGTTGGAAGATCATGAGTTTTGTTTTATTGGGGTCGAGTATGAGATTATGGTTAGAGCGCCATAGCTCAGTATCTAAGAATGATTTTTGGGTTATATCATGGAAGTGCTGCAGGTTATTAGCAGCATATATAAGAGTTGTGTCATCTGCATATTGGATAGTTGAAGCCAGTGAGGTAGCACTATGGAGGTTGTTTGTAAAAATAGTGAAGAATAGCGGCCCAATAACTGAGCCTTGAGGTACTCCTAATGTGATGATAAGAGGGGGGATAGGACATTAAGCCATTTTACAAATTGCTGATGGTCCTGTAGAAAGTTTTGGAACCACTGAAGTGCAGAGGAGCTGAGGTTCAATTTGGAGAGTTCATTTAATAATTTGGGGTGGAAGCCCTTATCAAATGCCTTGGACATGTCTAGAATGACAGCAGATACTATTTTACCATTGTTTCTGAGTTGGTTGATGGTATTGGTGAAACTGAGGAGTGCAGTTGTGATACTATGATGGGGCCTGAAACCATGCTAACATGTTGAAGGTAAGATAATGAATCAGTTGGGAGTGTATACATCTTTTGAGAAGTTTAGATACTGGACAGAGAATAGGCAATCAGTCTGTAGGTGGTTAGCTCTGTGGAATTTCCACCTTTGTGTAAGGGGATAATGTGTGCAATTTTCCATATTGCTGGGACATGTTGTTCTGCTATGGGCCTATTTATAAGGATCGAGACTGGATAAGATATGGCTTCAGCTGCTAGTTTTAAATATTCAACTAGGAACTTGTCAGCTGCTGTTGAAGAGGGTTTAAGCTTTCTCAGTAGTTTTTTAATGGTAGCTGTGGGAACAGGCTGAAAGGAGAAAGAGTTGGAGTTAATATTGAGAGGTTTGGAGGATAGTGATTGTGACGCCCATGCACTGACCCAGCAATCAAGGAGCCTCAATCCTCACCACTATCACCAGTGAGAGGCATCCATATAGGGAAAGGATAATAAATATACACACAGTAAAGTACAATTTACCTTACACACAGAGATCACAGTCAGTCTGGGGTTGGTTTCTCCCTTTTTCTCCAGGTCCCCAATAAGACTCCACACTGGCATAGGGTCCAGATCTCAGCCTAGTGGGCAAGCTAAAACCTCCAGCACCCTCTCTGTCCAACCAGTGCTTCACATCCCTGCCCAAGTAGCTGACATACACACACTTTGAGATAAGAGTTTATACAACTACACAGACACTCCTGGAGAAGGCTGGCACAGGTTATCCAGCTGTGCCCCTTTTACCCAGACTATACGGAAGAAAACACTGCCACCACCCAGCTAATATTTATCAGCTACTCAAAGACCCTTATGATAGGGTGTCCAATTATACTGTGCAATGTTATTATCCAAATGATAAGTGCAACCAGTCAAGACCTATTGGAGTGACTTGGTACAGTATCACTATATACATGCAATGTACTCTTAGAGCTTAAATTATCTCTACACAAAACAGCCGCAGTTGAAATGTTTAAAAATATTTAATAATAAATAAAAATACACAAGACAATACTTCTTACTACCCAGTGCTAGTCAAAAGTTCAGAGAGCACAGAGAAATACATAAAATAATACAGTAGAAAAGTTCTAACATCACAGAAAAACAAACTAGTCTAATCTTCCTATTTCCTAGCTATATCTAAGAGAAACACTAAAGTCTAAGATCCTACTTACATATAGATACAGGCAGAGTGGTGAGTTGTATGCTCTCAAGACAAATGCTCTAATGCGCTCATTCTTTCTGTCCTTAAATTGATAACACAGTACTACTGATTCATTTCAGATTACATACTTTCTTTCTGGTTCCCAGGCTAACAGAATCTCAGAGGTTAATAGCCCTTTTGATCTTGCAGCTGGTCAGAAACCAGAGCAATAAAAGAAATTATGCATGCAAATTCTAGCCATTAACTCTGGCCTCAAAACAATAGGCAGAATGCCTTTATCTAGACATCTCAGCTCTGAGTTTTGACATCAAAGAATTGACTTATCAGCTTTGTTACAGCAGAGTGCACTGTTGTTACATTTTTGCAGTTCCACATTTAACACCATTTTTCCCATTTAAGAGAACTAGCCTGTGGCTTATATTAATATTTACAAATGACAGAATTATCTACAAAATTCTATCTGGCTAGACTGGCAGCCTTCACCTTTCTTCACAGTGATGGTTTTGCGGAATTACTTATAATTAGAGGTAGTACACTTTCAGTGAAGTATTTATGGAATTCTTCTGCAATGGTGATAGGAGAGTGTGGTACGTTGGGGGAAGGTGTAGTGGAATGTTCTGGGTGGAGAACGGCATTTATGGTATTCCAAAATGTTGGGGGGTTAAGCTGGTGTTTATTTTGCAGGTTATAATAGATATTCTTTTTATCTAGGCTGATTTGGTGTTTATCCTTGTTTCTAATTTGCTGGATTGCGATCCAGCTGATTTGGGTTTTACAGGTGAACCATGTCTGCCAAGCTTTGTCTCTTTTCCTAAGGAACATTCTGGTTTCATTAGTTAGCCATGGTGTGTATGTGGCTTTAATACAAATTGACCTGGGGAGGGCCAATTTATTTAGAATTTCAAGGAAGGTACTATTGAAATAATGTACTGCAGCATCAAGGGGCAGTTTTTTTAGTTGAGACCAGTTACATTTTTTTAGGGTATTGATTGGGTCTTTTTTGGGGTTTGATTTAATATGGTGTAGTCTGTATGAGGTTTGATGAAGTTCTGTTACATTTAAGATGGATAGTGATATTAAGATGGAGTAGTCAATTAGGTGTGGAGACATGATCGATCTAGTTTTGTGAAAAGTGTGAGGAGAGACTGTTTGTGAATGGTAGTTTAAGTGAGCAGCAGTTGTTAGCAGAGCTAGTAATACAGAATGTATTGATAGCATTTTGTAATGGTAAAAAGGGTACAGATTGGTTAAAGGTTAATATATGTGTGGTAATGGCTGGGTGTTGTTAAGGTTAGTGTGGAAACCTTATAACTGAAAATTGTATAGGTGGTGACTGGTAGATAAGTGTGAGTGGGAGTGGTTAGGTTTAGAATAAATTTGAGTGATTTGGAGGTAGGAGGGAATGGGGCAAGGTAGCGGAATGGAGTGAAGCCCGAGCATAGTGAGGGGAGAATGGAGCAGGCAGAGCCAAGTTCTATGACTGCACAGCAAGGAACAATCAGTCACTTAGACTACCAGGTACTGTGAAAATTATCTATGCAGCTGACAATTTTGTAGCATAGGAATTCTTCGAGAAATAGAAAGCTTATGCCAGGAGTGAGTATGGAGTGGGAGAAATACGGGCAAGTGTATTGGGGAAGGAGAATACAGAGTAAAACAATGATTCCAAACTAGAAAGTATTGGGTTTAGAGAGATCTCTGGTGGGGTGAGGGTAGGGATTACCAGTAGTGTGCACTCCCTGAATACATTCTAAAGAAATTTACAATCATAGAAGGGTTAAAGCATTAACATACATGGTAATGTTCCTTTACTTTAAGTAAACCAGATACAGACTTTTGCAGATCCTGCTTGCTGGTAGAGAACTGCTATAGGGATGCCTCACAGTGTTTGTATTAGCTGACAACTGTAAATGGAAATACAAAAAGATTAGGAAAAGCTGACAAGGAAAGTGCTAGAGGAGGTAGGACTGTATTTATAATTGGTGCAAAATAAGAAAGGAGTGGAAGGGAAACAGGTAAAACAGCCTAATAACACTACAGTTTCTAAGTTAAATTAAAAACCCTAAGCAGTAATTTGACACCAAAAATATGTTCAAATACAATTAACTGTCCTATTTCAAGTAGTACAAATCACACTACAGATTGAAATGTCTAAGTTATTTGTGTAATATTGCACTTGAGTGAGTTAAATAATACTGACTATGGATATAATAAATAAATAAATGTTGCACTTACTTGAAATATATGTAAGTATATACTGCACAAGTAAATACACATTGACTTATGTGTCCAGACCCCTAGGACTAGTGCCCAAGTTCAGAAATCTAATCACTCTAGAGTAGAAACTGTTAATGAACCTTGTAGTCCTGCAGTGGATGCTGCAATATCTCCTGCCCAATGCCAGATGCTTAAACAGTCCATGAGCAGGATGCTTGTCGTCCTGTATTATTTTGGTGGTATATGTCTATAAGTCCCTGCATAAGGTGATGGTCCCCCCTTGTTCAGATGGATGACTGTTGCCGTATACCCTTCTGCAAGAACATAGGCTGTCTGGAGGCTGTGTTTAAGTAGGGATCCAACTGTGTCTGCTAGGTCAGGTTTTAAGTTATTGAAAAGGCAACCTGGGATGTTGTCAGGACCTATTAATTCTGTGTTTCTAGCCTTACAGATCATACAGATGAGCTGCTCTCCTGAAAAAATAAACTGAGTAATGTTTGCATGTCTATTTTGTCTGATGGCAAGTGGTGACAGAGGGGTGAAGTGTGAGACAAACTGTCAGCTAGCAGACTGTCTGTTTTCTCCAGCTGAGTATGGCTGGTGGCATCCATAAACAGGTCTGTGCTTAGTTGTGTATTCCCCTAACTTTTCACACTTATTTAAATAAATGATTTGTGACAAAACATCCAAACACAACCTTGTTTATGCATCACATGCCACACAGTGGTACTATTCACACAGTCATACAAATCTACTAATGTCACTTAATTACATCAATGGCACAACATATGCCTACATGTCTTTCATTGGAAAGCTGTGTTTGAGTGACCTGATACCATATAAGGCATACAAGGGCACATAACAATTGAGTTGGTTGTGGCTCATGCAGACATTTACTGACAAATGCTGATAGTCACAGAATGGTGATGGTGACCACCTCAATAATCCATAGGAATAGCAACACAATTAAGCATACAATGAATTCCACAAGGTGGCAATTGAATCAAAACATGCACTATTTTTCTTTATATCATAGCATTATAACATGTGAATGAAACAAGACTTATGCGCCCATGTAATCAATAAGAACTTATACTGATGTCTGTTACAGAACAATTAATGATGGCAGGTAGACACGTGCACACCTGTGCCTTACTGCAAGTGTCGCTAAGATGGTGGAATGAGAACTGTGTAGAATGTTGATCAGCTCCACTACAAAAACATATGCCTTCCTAAGCCAACAATATACATAGTATCATCCCATGTCAACAGTTCTCAGGAGTCGTTTAACTACAGCTGTTATGGAAAGGCCATGTAATGAAATGGCAGCAGCAGCCATCGATGCATTACCTCACATCACAGCTTGTAATACCTTCTTGTAGGCCTTCCATGCATACACAACTCAACATAGCACATGTTGATCACAGCAACATTGAAATGTTCATAAGTTCATAGGTCCTTACTAAGCTATTGGCCAACATCACATCAAATCTTAGACATTATTATAACATTTAAACCAAACTCCATATATCTATATGCTGAAAGGTAGTAAGACTATGTGCACATGTGTGTATTTGTTTCATTGCATTACATACTGCCTCTCACTATATGTGACATGTGCACTACACCATGACAGAATTAGCAATTGCACATCCAGTGGTCTGGAGATGACTTGCAAAGGCTCATAGAGGGACTCTGATTTGTGATGTGTGTATGCATTTTTGACATGAGAACACCCTCCACTCTTCTTCAGAAAAGATGTCATGTGGCCAGAGGGGAAAGGGGATGTTGGATGCATGGAGCTACATTAAAGGTTCTCCTAAGTGCTAGAGAACTGAAAAGAGATTCAAAAGATCATACAATGACTATAATGTACTAGCAACCACACACACACACCAGTAGACTGGGTCTGATTTGAACATTACAGCTGTGTAGGTATAGAAGATGACTTCCACACAATATAACACTAGCACTACCATGTATGTCTGACTTTAACAGTGTCACTTTGCACTTTATAGAGTATGATAGCATCATTATATGCTGAGAAGAACATGTTGGGAGGAGTGTCTGACATGGATATGGAAACACACCTCAGTGTAAAATTGTCTCAAAAATACTATTTGAATGTATAAACGCTCAAGTTCCCTGCTGTCAGATTAGACCACCTAAATACCTAATTACAGGAACTGGAGACCACACTACTTAATGTTATTGTCACAGCACAGTTTTGACTTTAATAATGTCAGAGTGCACTTTATACAGGATGACATCTTCAGTGTATGTTACAAGAAGATGTTCAGAGGAGTGTTTGACATAGCTGTGAACTCAGATGCCATTCTAAAATTGTCAACAGACTGATTTTTGAATGAGCACACACCCACCAGTCAACCACAGTTAGACTAGAACCACCTACCTAACTATCTACAAAACACAGTACTTAATGCAAGCACCACAGCACAAGTCTGGCTTTTAGAATGTAGAAAAAACTTAGTAGCTGATGACATCAACAGTGTCTGTTGAGAAGAAAATAGCAATAGGAGTGTCTCACATGTTGTTCTTAAATGGTCTCTTGAATGTGAACTAACTACACACAAATATACACACACACACATACACACACACACACACACACACACACACACACACACACACACACACAAACACACACATACACACGCTCACTCACAAGCTGACTGTATTAAGACTAGAACCCCTACCTAACTATCTACAGAACACAGTACTTTACACAAACACCACAGCAGAAGTCTGGCTTTTAGTGTCAGACAACACTTTATAGCTGATGGCATCAGCAGTGTATGTTTGTGAGAAGTGCTGGGAAGCCTGTATGAAATGGCTGGATAGGCATGTATGACTGCCAAATACTTTGTTCTCCATGGGATTTGATTGCTGATAGTAAGATACATTGCTGACAGTAAGATACAAACCCATGCTGCTATGACTACATGCTGAACTAACTGCACCATCTAGAGAACTCAGTACTTAACACAAGCCCATGGCACAAGTTAATCTTTTGCACTACTGCTGGACAATTTATAGTGGATGACATCATCATCATTGGATGTTTGAGAGAATATGTTGGGAGGCCTGTATGAAATTAATATTCAGGCATGTATGACTGTCAAAATATTTGTTCTTCATGGGAATGGATTGCTGACAGTAAACTATAGACATATACTTTTTTGATTACAACCACACACACGCAAACACACCAGTTGACTACCACCAGTTGACTACCGTGTAATTAGAACTCCTACCTAACTAGTTGTACAAGTTAGAGAACTCAGCACTTAATGCAAGTACTATGGCACAAGTCTGACTTTTAAACTGCTGCTGGACAATTTACAGTGAACAGCATCATCACTGGATGTTTAGGCAACTTGTATGAAATGGATCTGTAGGCATGTATGACTGTCAAAATATTTATTCTCCATAGTACTCGATTGCTGACAGCAGGAGACAGACTTACTCTCTTCTCATTATACACATACACACCAGTTGACTGCAGTGAGATTAGAACCCCTCCCTACCAGGTTGCACAAGCTAGAGAACTCAGCACTTAATACAAGTACCATGGCACAATTATTATTTATTTTACATTTGTTTACTGGGAATGTCCAACTGGGCATGGATCCCATTTTCAGCAGAGGCCCAGGGAGAAAAGTTCCACAAAGATTAGTACAGCAAATAAAGTAAATACAACACACATGTTAATAAGTTACAGTACAGAGTCAAAGGTTAATAAAGTACTTTTTCAAGGCCAAGAAAGGAGCAAAAATAAATATACTATAAGGAGCACAGTGTGTTACAGCAAACAATACAGTCAAAAGGACATTTTTTCAGTCATTTGGTTATGTTCATCAATAGTTAGTACAGTAAACATGCATTGATTAAGAGTATAGAAAGGAGTTGTTCCAAGCTTTCATAGAAAGTTAAGGAATGATATGATCTAATTAAATGAAGCTATCCAGGGTCAGAACAATGCCATAACCAGGAACTATGTAAAAGGGACCAGAGGAGTTTTTTGAAATTATTTTTTTTCAGTGGTCCTAATATCTACAGGGATGGTATTCCATGCTTTTGCAACAGAAATCAAAAAACAAGGAGTCCCCAGAGCTATTGTTGCTTTTGCCTATGTCAGCCACTGCTTTACTGGTGGATCTTAATAGGTGTTTATTAGAGCAGATATTAAGTAGACCTTGAAAAGCAGGAACTTTATTGGGATACTATAGAATTTGGTGGGCTATTGTAAACTGGTTATATGTGAGCAGGGCGGTTAATTCTAGCCAGGATAGTTGCTTGATTGCTATGCAGTGATGTGTCCTGAAGGGTGATCCAGTAGCAAACCTAGCTATTTTATTGAAGCATGTGTTTAGTTTGTTAAAGTCTGCTTTATTTAGGTTTATGAGTATGGGGCAGTCATAGAGGAGTGTGGATAGTAGGTGGATTCATGTGATGGTGGCTTTAATGTCATTGGTGAAGTACCTTTTTTATCCATATAGGGTTCCAAGTTTTTATGGACTTACTCTATTGTCTGTGCAATATGCATATTGAATTTCATGTTGTGATCTATGCTAACCCGTATAAGTTTGGTGTGCTGGACAGATGTGATAGGAGTGTTATTGGCTGAGAATATTGTGAATGGTGGTATGGCGCCTAAGGCTCTAATGGGATCAAATGTCATTAGCTGTGTTTTATTGGGGTTACATATTAGATGTGAGTTGGCTAACCAGGTTTCAACAGCAGCAAAGGACTCTTGTGTCAATTTTTGGAGTTGAGGGAGTGATGGGGCGGAGCAGATTAGAGTGGAGTCATCGGCATACTGGACTAGAGTGGTGTGCTGGGTAGCTTTGTGGAGTTGTTTGGTGAATATGCTGAAAAGAAGAGGTCGAAGAATGGAACCTTTCTTTTTTTCAGTTCTTTCTTTTACATTGCTGCTGGACAATTTATAGTGGACAACATCATCATTGTATATTTCGGTGAAGATGTTGGGAGGCGTGTATGAAATGGACGAGAAGGCATGTACGACTGTTAAAATATATGTTTTCCACAGGACTGGACTGATGATAGTATGATACAGACTGTTTTCCGTCTGACTATGCATGCACTCTTGCACAGACATAGAGACACACACAAATAATGTGGCTGCTGTAGCAAGTTAACCCACATGCATGTATATTGTTCCCATCCACAGAACACAATAGTTAATGACTGCACCATCCCTAAAGTATGTTTTGCCTTGTCATACTGATCTTTATAGATGATGCCATCATCATTATATGATGTAGGTAGCATGTCCTGTTATGGGACTGGTGGGAAATTTGTGGATTTTGTATTTCCTGATGTGTTTCGAATGTGCAAGTATACATTAAAAGACAACTTTTCAAACTAGATGCAAAAAGCTGTCAGGAAATCAATGCAGCAGAACTAAAACATATGCAGCTGTTTCTAAGTATGCTGCGTGTATTACACACATACTATCACATACAGACACACACATGTTTTGCAATGAGCATGGATGAAACTGTGTATGTATTTGCTAACCACTGTGTAGTGCCACTTAGTACGTTTGCATGATGGAAAGCACAAGATATACCAATGTATTCTTTTTTTAAACTGACAATGTCTCTTATTGTCTGGATGTGTTGTGGAAGCTTGATGACCACCACTGCCTGCTTAGCATGTTTGCACGATGGAAGGCAAAAGTTGTAAATATTTATCTTTTTAGAAATAGACAATATCTGCTTGTGTTATGGGGCATTATGCCATATTTTTGAGAAGGTAAGCAATGAGCAAATGAGACAAGCAAAGCTCAACATGTTTTATTCTTGTAAAAAGTGTTTCTTATTGTTCATCATTAAAAGATAAATGTGGGACTTGAACCATGATCTATATATCTTATGTGCTGTGTGTTTCATTGTGTTTGCCATACACACACACACACACACACACACACACACACACACACACACACACACACACACACACACACACACACTCTTGATTCACAGCTGTGATGTATGCTGTCTTTATCAGAGGAGTAACTTCCATTAATTTTAATTTATTTATCT
The DNA here is from genome assembly GCF_019279795.1 of Protopterus annectens. Lineage (NCBI taxonomy): Eukaryota > Metazoa > Chordata > Ceratodontiformes > Protopteridae > Protopterus > Protopterus annectens. The sequence goes on along the minus strand of NC_056749.1, from coordinate 840,918,677 downwards.
GTTTCACAGTATTTGAGCTAAGTCGAACATCATGCAAATGTTAATATTTAAAAAAAAGAAGCATAAACAAAATTGCAAAATATATTTTAACACACCTTACAAATTTTTACACAACTCTGGATATAAAATATGATACTAATGAAACTAACAAATGTATTAGGAGTGTGTTATCTCTCTTTGCCACAGAAGCAATTTTGCAGCAGGAAAGCAAATCATCGTGTAGACAAGCAAATGCCATTTTCTCAACAGTTTTAACAAAACATATTCACTTGTATCTCTCAGTTGTTTGCACGTGTTGCTTACAGATTTATTGCAATGTGTGATTACACAACCAGTTATGAATATTGCTTGCAGCAATGCAGTTCTGTTTTCTATTTGTATTGCGTTCATTATTCTCTTATGGGACAGTATAGACATCCACACACATATTCCTGTATATAAGTGGGATGTATATATAACTGTAGTTGCATGCATGTATAATCTGCATATGTGTTATGTAGATATATGGGGGGATGTATGTATCATTTTAATATATATATATATATATATATATATATATATATATATACACACACACACACACACACACACACATATATATATATATATATATATATATATATATATATATAAATATATACATATATAGCTATATATATATATATATATATATATATATATATATATGTGTGTGTGTGTGTGTGTATAGCTATATACATCAGTACATATCTATTTGACATTACAGAGTGCTAGCTATACTATGCATATGAGATACAGATAGTGACAGATGAATATGTATATGTATATCTGTAAGTATAGATATTTACACATAACAGGTCATTTTGATGAAGGGGCAACAGGATTGTACTCATTTTAACTAAGTGTATGGGCATGCCCAGTAGGACTGTTAGTACTTATAAAGTGACTCCAGTCCACACCTATCTGTAATCCAGTCCGAGATTTTGTATGTTACAGACATTGACATCCGCCCCTGATTCTGCAATACTGCACTTCACTCAAACTGTCCACAGCATTCCACATAGCTGTGTGCTGTACTTAATCTGTGACTGAGGCTGACAATGTTACATCACCAACAGACTGACAGTCTATGTTCCACTTAACTGTCCTGATTCCACAGAATGTCCAGAGTTTTGCCTCATATGTTTGGTCTATTCCTCATACATTTGTGTTCTTCTGGTAAATTACTGAATATTGACATCACTATATTATACTACTTACAGACAAACATTTGGGTTTCAGATGTTATATCCTTCAGAACATATGTAATAATGCAACAGCTTTACTTCCAGTGACTTTTTAGGTTTACAGGGACAATATTTGAAATCAGTCCCTATGTTAGGTCGTTTGTCTGCACAGTCTTACTAGCTTTCTCCAGATTTCTTGCTCTAAGAGATATGACAATCTGTGAAAACACCAACATAGTGCTACCTCATATGCAAAAGATGTGAGTAATTCCAGATGAGGGCCATCAACACCATCACCAATGATAGCTTCCCTAGTCCAACTGAGCCACTCACGTCACCAGACTGAGAAGAGTCATTCATCACAGAATCCAAAGCATAAATATGTACATTGCTATCCAGCATGAAGTGAGACATACAATGGTGTGAGCAATATCTATGTTACAGCCTTGAGATTGCCTGGTCCACTGATATAGCATAGGTGATTTTATGTTAAAGCAGTTGTATGGGTACACTGCTGTGTTGGGGGTGGGGGAACAACTGCACATGATCTGATGGGATATATAGTAGTCCAAATATCATGCAAGCCCACTGTTTAACATTTCCCTTGCCTGAGGTAGTAAATATTCCAACCATGAGGCCTAGTGAATATTAAGGAACACATACTATTGGACTGGGTATCTGCAGTCCCATGTGGATGTTACATTTGTTCAATTAGCCCACTATATTTCTTTGCATAACAGCAGCAGATCCATACATAAGGCAAGAAATGTGGGAAAAGCATAAATATAGTTGCAAGTATAGAAGTTTCTGGAATAACCTCATGTTGATCAGGAAAGAATGCAGGAATGGTTGAGGAGAGGTGAATTCAATCCAAGAGATGAAAGGTTAATATTGGCAGCCCAAGACAGTGTGCTGCATACATGTTGGTTTACAAAGTCTATCGAACATGTAGGAGAAACAGACAAATGTAGGTTTTGTCAAAACGAATTGGAAACAGTTGCACATCTCATTGCTGGTTGCAACATACTAATGGCATAAGGACTGTATACTGAAAGGCATAATAATGTGGCAAGACTGTTGCACTGGGGATTGTGCAAACATTATGGTATTGAAGTGGCTGAAAAACACTGGAAACATAAGCCACAAAGTATCATAGAAAATTAAGTCTATATCACATGGGATCACCCATTAACAACAGTTCAAAAGATAGATGCTAGAAAACTGGATATAGTGGTTCAAGAAAAGAAGAAGATAAAAGTAGCATTGCTCATTGAAATTGCCACACCGAGTGACTACAGTGTCTTGCACGCAGAGAGACACAGAGTCATAAAATATCAGGATTTAAAGGCAGAAATGAGAGGAATGTAGAAAAAAGATAACCAGACAGTTCCAATAGTAGTAGGAGGAACAGGTCTTATAAAAAGGAATCTAAAATCTTATTTACACATGCTACCAATCCATGTAACTCCATATGAATTGCAAAAGAAGTCATTATGGGCACATTGCGGGTGCTGAGAAGAGCACTACTGGCTGACATCAAAGAGTGAAATAATACTTATTTAATGAACTTCAATTGTGTAAGTTAGATACTTGCCTTGCGAATGCAACAGGTGAGAGACCTGTAGTTCAGGGCTGCTCTGTGTGATACAAGCAGTATACAACCAATACATGGATAGGTACAGGTTGTGTGGGTTGCCCGGCATCAACAGGTTTACTATATGTATTTGAGTAGGATTAAGGTGTCAGTCCCTAGGGCCCTAAATTGTCAGTGAATGTACTATGTGTTGTTTCTTAGCCAATGCCAGGGTATACTAGACACACCTACGTCTTCCTACAGGGACATGATCAGGAGGCTATTCTGCCAAGTCCCCTTATGAGTGTGGCTGTGGTGACTTAGGCACTAGTGGGGGACTATGTGTCCCTTCCCTTTGCTGATCCTGCTGCAGCTGTTTCCACAGGATCATATTGTGTAGCATGGCACATACTGTGAACATATGTGCACATGTGGCATGACAGTAATGCAGGGCTCCACCAGATATATCGGAACACCAGAACCGTGACTTCAGCAGCCCAAACACATGCTCTATGATGTTCCTAGTTTGTGTGTGGGCCTCATTATGGCATTCTTTGGTGGGTGTGTGCATTTCTGATAGGTGTCATCATCCACGGTTCCAGTGCATAGCCAGCATCTCCCAGTAAATGGCTGTGTGGGATGTCCCCTCTAGCAAACATCTGGAACAGCTGTGATGCATGCCAGATATGGGAGTCATGATAACTGCCAAGGGTGCCAGCACACACATTCATGATAATGCCCTGGGCATTGTACATGACCTGACAGTTGGAGTGGTACCCCTTGCGGTTAATGTAGATTTTACCCTGCTCACCGGGTAGTGGCTTGATGTGTACATGAGTGCAATCTATGGCACCCAGTACCTCGAGGCAGTGTGTTACACAGTAGAAATGTTGCATATTGCTGGCCATCAACTCAGGGTTGAGGGGAAAATAAATGTGCTCACTGGCATGTGATAGCATGGCATCCAGGAACCGGTGGAGTACCATTGATGCTGATGCCTATGAGACAGTTGGTCTTTAGAAGGTACCTGTAGCTACTATCCTAAGGGCTACACATAACTTTGTTTTCACTGCTATGGGTTCCATTCTGCTAGCTCTGGGTCTGAGTTGAAAGCGGCAGAGCTCAGTGAGTTCTTGTAGAATGTCCCTGTCCACCCTGTAGTGCTCTACAATCTCCAGTTCATGTAGCTCCTGGAAGGTTACCCTGGGCCTGAACTCTCTTCTTCTTCTCTGCCTAGGCCTATTGTCAGCAGCACGAACAGCAGCACTGTCTATGGCATCAAGCACATACAGATGTAGCAGACATCCAGCAGCCCCCTAGCATTCTTTCAGTTAAAATTCCAAGTCTGTACTCTAATGGTGCAGAGTATGGGGGGGAATCAAAATGTAGGGTGTATGCATACTTTATAGTGCTCTAATGTAGGTGCTGACTGTGTGATTGGCTACCTATGATGCAATCCACCTACCCAGTATATCATTAACATCATTTACTGGCCCTAGTTTAAGTTAAACAAGGGTCACAATTAATTAATACATCATTGCTTTTTAGATACTGTCAGCAATGTGGCTTAACACACCAACATGTGTCCTGTAGGTAAACAAAGCTTATCAATCATTAGAAACACCTCCCCAAGCTTTCCAGGCTCAGCACAGCAGTGCACACTGCAAACACATGGAAACATGTGCCCCATAGGTAAGCATAGCTTAGAAGTTGGTGGACACCCCCCAAACTTTACATGCTCAGCATTGTGGTGCACTGCACAAACAGGCACAGCTAAGCTCCAATCAGCTTAGCAGGTCTTCAACACACCCTCTCCTGATGTCATCTGCCTTCTCTGTGGAAACAGACACAGTTCTCTATCTACACAGAGAGGATATGTGGACACGAGTACCCCATTTTGCTATTCAGTCACTCTACCTCATTTGCATAGGGATCCCTGCTCACAACCCGGAAACTACACACTTCCAGGCCCTACCATGGTAGCAACAGCACCGCTGCACCATTGTAGATGCTCCACACAGGGTTCAGTAATAAATTTCTGTATCATAATATTGATTTGCTTTTTTTTTTTATATAGGGCATGTTTCCACACTGTGGCACTCCATGCAAACATGCCCAGATTATTAAAAAAAATGTTAAATTAACATATTTTCCTGTAACTGCTGTGGCACATCCAGGATAGTTTCACTCATTTCTGTCTGTGATATGCCATTTCTGTCCATCTATCTACATTTTTACAGCCTCTTTTGGCTATCTACATTCCTGTACATCGAACTTTTTCTGTGTACAGTATGGACACTGACATGGGCTTTGCAGGGCTGCCTATCTGCTTGCTGGATCACTCTGCTTGCCTCATTTGCATGAGATTCATCTCTTTATGAGGTGATTTGCATGCCACAGAATTTCCTGTGTTGTAGCACTCATGCTCACCACTCAACAGTGGTTACAGGATCGCAAAACTGCTTACTTCGTGTAAGCAGCATGACATAATGCCTACACAGTAAATAAGACCATATAGGCTTTATTAAATCCCCCCATATGTTTACATAGGTTCATAGGTAGGTACTAGGCTATCGGCCCAAGGGCCTAAGTAAGCCTAGCCAACAAGGTTCTCTGGCTTATGCCACCCAAGAAAGTTAATTTCCTGTGCCCCTGTTGAGCAGAGCCACAGAAGAGATCCCCGGGTTGTATTTCCTATTTCCCATCCACTCATCAAGATTTTTCTTGAAGAGTGCTAATGCAGAACTTTGCTTGACATAGATGGGTAGCTTATTCCAGAGTATAGGAAGCCTCTGGGACAGGAATCTATCCCTCCAGCATGTCCTGTTTAATGTGGTGACAAGGTTTAGGTCCCTAGAGTGTGTAGCTTGGAGAGATTGGGATTTCTTAAAGTGCAGCATGTCCAACAGCTCTGGGTTTAACATAGCTTTATATGTTAGGTAGAGATCTCCTCAGAGTAGGCGATATTCTACAGAGTAAAGTTGGAGTTTTTTGAGACAGTCAGTGTATGGCAGCTGTTTGAGGCCAGTAATCCTCTTTGTGGGGTACTTCTGTGACCTTTCCAGCTGCTGCAGATGTTTTGTGAGGTACATTCCAAAAGTGGCGTTGTACTTTATAATGGGTCTAAAGAGTGCCGAGTAGAGGGGAGCAATTACCTCTTTTTTCCTGGATGAGAACCCTTTTGTGATGAGGTGTGCCACATCGAAGGATTTCCTGACTGCTCTGGTGATATGATTATCAAAGGAGAGACTACTGTCCACTTGGGTCCCAAGGTCTCTTTTCACAAATTCGGCATTAAGTAGACTGCCGTTTATGTGGTAGCTCATGGGTACAGAGTTTTTACCAAAGGGGATGACACTGCACATTTTTGGCATTGAGCATGACACCAGGCATCTGTCTCAGTGAGGCCCTTCTGTAACATGTCCACATCATTTGGGGCCTCGACTATGGCTCCTAATTTGCAGTCATCTGTGAACTTCATTAGCCAGAGGCCTTCTGTGTTAGCCTGTACTTCAGAGAAGTAGATACCAAACAGGAGAGGTCCCAGCACTGAACCGTGTTGTACTTCACTTGTCACTGGTTTGAAGTCAGATTTGGAGTCTGCAACTTTTACAGTGTGGGTTCTGTCAGTGAGCCAGTTGGCAACCCATCTTGTGACGTAGGGATTTATACCTAGTTTAGTGAATTTAGCTATAATTCCAGAATGGGGGATGGTGTTGAAAGCCTTGGCGAGTTCAAGATAGGCTGTGTAAGCCACCTTACCATCGTCTATGGCTTTGGTGACTGCCTCAAAGAAGTCGACCAGGTTCAGGAGGCATGATCTGCCTTTCACAAACCTGAACTGGGTGGGGTCCAGAGTTTGGAGGTTACCAACATCTTTGTCTATGAGTTCCATGATGATACATTCCATAGCATTCCAGACCAGCCTCGTCAGCCTAATAGGGTGATAGTTCCCAGGATCAGTGGTGGCTCCCCCTTTGTGGAGTGGGATTACTGTTGCTGTATGCCATCCAGTGGGCACAAAGCTTGACATGAGACTATGATTGAACTTGGTGCTTAGGTGGGGAGCAAGTTCATTCTGAAGTTCATGTAAAACGCACCCTGGGATGTTGTCAAGTCCCACTGATTCTGTATTTTTGGTTTTAAAGAGTGCAGCTTTTACCTGCATAGATGTGATTACAGGGACTCTGCATTCTTCCTGTATATATATATATATATATATATATATATATATATATATATATATATATATATATAGGCCCTTTAGGGTGTGAGAGAGGTGTAAAGTTAGTACTGAACCTATCTGCCAGGATGTTGGCAATATCAGTTGGTTCTGTAATTTTTGTGCTGTTGTGCTATAACTCAGAGCAGATCTGGGTGTTGCCATTGAGATTCTTGACATAGCTATAGAATGCATTGTGGTTGCCCTTAGAATCAGTGGCAATTTTGTTTTCATAGCTAGCTTTGGAGGATCTTATAAGGGATCTCAGCTTTTACTGAGGCTGACCAGGCAGCTCCTCCACTCGTGGGATTTTACGCTCTTTTGCAACAGTTTCTTCCTTCTGTTGTAGTGTTTGTTTATGGCAGGGGACCACCAGATTGGCTTCCTTTTTCTGGAGGATAGCGTCTTGGTTCTGTTTGGGATAGCACGAGCCATGCACTTGTGTAAGTGCTTATAGAGTGCATCTGTATAGGATTCAGCAGTTATAACTGTATTGTCCATCTGCATGGGTGTCATGAAGTTCGCCACTTCTGTCTTAAGAAGCATGAAGTTGGCTTTGGAGAAATTTTTTACCATGGTTTCCTTAATGGTGGGCAGGGGTGGGATGCAGATATCTAAGGTGATTAGCTTATGGTCGGATCTGACCAACGAGGAGTTGATTTCAGGTGTGGAATACTGGTCACTCATGTTGGTAATGACTAGGTCTAGGATATTGTTGCCCCTGGTGGGGGTGTAGATAAGTTGATCCAAGGCATTGGAATTTATGAATTCCAGAAAGCGTTGAGTGAAGGAGTTGGTACATGAGTAGTTTTCCCAGTTAATGGTGGGGTAGTTGAAATCACCCATTATTAGGGTGTTTGGTTGGACCCTAATATTTTCCAGTATATCAAGAAAAGAGGAGTGCAAATCCTGGAGCATGGTGGGGGATCTGTAGCAATCTACAATTTGGATTGCAGTTTTGCACAGAGTTAGTTGCACTTGGATAACCTCGGATACATTATGCTGTGCAACTAGCCTGGAGGTGTGGATATCCTTAATTAATATGGACACACCTGCTACAGAAAGTCAAAAGTTGGGGATTCAGCAGTTCTAATAAGTTCACATCTCATTTACATCTTCACTCTGCTCACAGGCCTGAATGTATACTATAGAAAGCTAACCATGTAACTAGGGAACTAGAAGGTGAGGAGACTTGTGCATTTGGAGAACATAGAATATTGCTATTCCTTTTGATTTATCTGCAGAAAAAGCTTCTGAACTTGCTAAGGTACATTATATCTTTCAAATACATTCTAGATTTGTTAACATGTTACAAAGAAAACTTTTGCATACATGCATTAGAAAATGGAAAACTTTATTTTACACACTTCTTAGGGTTCATTGTTGCCAAATTTTGGGCAGGCATTCTTTCTTAGATAGCCTACTATTTCATCAAAAGTGTTATTGTTAATACTGGCTTATCTTACAATTCTCTTATATTATTTCAGGGAAATGTAATGTCCTATACTGCCAATGATACAGTGATGTTGTGCTTCTAAGGTGGCCCATAGACACCTCCAGGGGAGTGCTGGGCACAGTGAGAGTTGACAGGCAATCATATAAAATTGGCTTTTCTGTTTAACATGTGTACACATTTTGTGAGAATTGTGTTAAAAGCATATATACCAAATTATCTGGTATTCCTTGGTTTATACAAACTTTACATGTGCCTGTTTTTTGAAGGGTGGGTGACCAAGTACCATTTGTGTGTGGCCACAACAAAAGTTGTATATGTATAAAGAGGTTTGCTCTTCAAGTTGTGTAGTCATCCTGTTATTTCTGTGGTAAACAATACATTACTAAAGTGGTATTCCTTTTTTGGGGGTCTATATTATAACATCGGATCTTACAAAGATCGAATGTTATAATATCGAACACGTAATGTCGAACGCTGAAAACAGCGAAGGTGGAGGACACCAAATTCTTTCCCAGGGAAAGAATTTGGTGGGCCATTGCTGTGGCTTCGCTGTTTTCAGCATTCGATATGTTGGAGCATTACGGTTCGGTTTCAGGTAAGTGTGCGATTGTGTGTAGGTTAGGGTTAGGGGTGGGTTAGGTGCGTTAGGGTTAGGGCGCGGATCAGGTAAGTGTGCAGTTGTGTGTAGGTTAGGATTAGGGGTGAATTAGGTGAGTTAGGGTTAGGGCGCGGGTGAGGTGAGTGTGCGATAGTGATGGACCGTAGGGTTAGGATCGGGCTAAGGTAAGTGGATAGCTAGTAGTGTATGTAAAGTTTAGTTTAGGTTTAGGTGTAGGATTTTAAGTGTATGTGTGTGGATTGCTGTTTTTTGTGTGTGTTTTTGTTGTGTGTATATTTCTCGGAATAGCGATTTTTTTTCCCTGGGTGTGTATGTGTGTGTGTGTGTGTGTGTGTGTGTGTGTGTGTGTGTGTGTGTGTGTGTGTGTGTATATATATATATATATATATATATGTATTTCCACTTTAAATCATTGAAAGCTTGAAACATCGAAATTCTGATCATCAAGACCAGAATATCAAGTTTCAAACCATCGATGATTCAAAGAGAACGTAAAAAATAGAAAAAAACTCTAAAAACTGCGCCCCCCCCACACACCCACAACTTTAATATACCAACTCCGAGATCACACTACAGTGGGGTAAAGGGAAATCTCTGTTTTAGCGCTATATGCAGAAGCGCTAAACAGGAGATTTCCCGTACCCTGTCTGCAGTGCCATCACAGAGATGGCACATTCACAGACACATTGTGCAGGGCATCTTGCTGCTCTGCAGAAACACTAGCTTTTTCCCTTTTTTACTTACCTTTTTCTTCCCTTTGACAACATCGATGTTCTAAACACTCGATGATATGGTCTTGACCATATGAATTTTGATCGTTTAGAATTTCGATGTTTTCAAGTGGAACCATATATATATATATATATATATATATATATATACATATATATATATATATATATATATATATATATATATATATATATATATATATATATATATATATATATATTATATACATATATGCAGGCACCTATGTTAAACTTTCATACATGCATATGTATGTAAGGAAGTAGGCTCAGAGGGGTTTGAATAGTATGGATATTACTGCAATCCTAGGGTCGATGTGCACCATGAGTCCATCAATATCCATGTATCACACTTGCAATGATGTGTATTTAGATGTGCCATGAAGATTGCAGCAGACACCCTAGATAAATGCCAAAGAGCAAAGTCCCACTATTTTTGAATTAGAAATGGGAAGGAGGAAGTACAAGCAGAGGAACACAATGAAGAGTAAGGAAAAAGAAAGACTGGTTTGGAGATGGGAAATCACATGTACTTTTTTGTGGGACAAAAGCCTGTTCTACCATATTTTGATGAGTATGACGGGGGCAGCAGAGTCAGACAAACAAACACAAAAGACAAAGACCAACATGGAAGATGGTGACAGAAATGGAGAGAAGAGCAGAAAGAAGACACATGGGCAAACAGAGGGAGGACAATTGGTAATGCAGGAATTGCACTACAAACTGGGGATGGAAATGAAACACATGTAAAGAGAAAATGGGCACTTCTCTGGTTAGTGTTAATGGAAATGGAAACAGGATGATATCACCACACATCACAGGAAGGATGTGATGTCCATTAACAAGCAACACAGCAGTACAATGTAGCCCAATGCCATGCAGGAAGGATGCGATGTCCATTAACAAGCAACGTAGCAGTACAATGTAGCCCAATGCCATGCAGGAAGGATGTGATGTCCATTAACAAGCACCATAGCAGTGCAATGTAGCCCAATGCCATGCAGGAAGGATGCAATGTCCATTAACAAGCAACATAGCAGTGCAATGTAGCCCAATGCCATGCAGGAAGGATGTGACATCCATTAACAGGCAACATAGCAGTGCAATATAGCCCAATGCCATGCAGGAAGGATGCAACATCCATTAACAAGCAATATAGGAGTGCCATATAGCCCAATGTCATGCAGGAAGGATGTGACATCCATTAACAAGCAACATATCAGCGCAGTGTAGCCCAATGCCACCATGCAGGAAGGATGCGATGCCCATTAATAAGCAACATAGCAGTGCAATGTAGCCCAATGCCATGCAATAAGGATGTGATGTCCATTAACAAGCAACATAGCAGTGCAATGTAGCCCAATGCCATGCAGGAAGGATGCAATGTCCATTAACAAGCAACATAGCAGTGCCATGTAGCCTAGTGCCATGCAGGAAGGATGTGATATCCATTAACAAGCAACATAGCAGTGCAATGTAGCCCAATGCCATGCAGGAAAGATGCAACATCCATTAACAAGCAGCATAGCAGTGCAATGTAGCCCAATGCCATGCAGGAAGGATGCAACCACCATTAACAAGCAATATAGCAGTGCCATGTAGCCCAATACCATGCAGGAAGGATGCAATGTCCATTAACAAGCAGCATTGCAGCACAATGTAGGCTAATGTCACTACTTAGTCTCAGGTAAGCAACATTACTGCCTGATGGGGTCAGGTGCTTCAGACATAAGAACCAAATAGCAAAATGAGCATGCATAGGAATCTCCAATAATCACTAGAAATTGCATGGAAAGAGTCTGGCAAATGGAGTACGAAGCCACACTCCAAATACAAACACAAGGTATTGAGCCTATGCATACCATGGTGGCAGCATGGTCCCCTAGGTGCTGCACTTCAGAAGTCAATGCATCAGGTTTCTATGAAAATTATACATCTGCAATACTTCACACCTCTTTGAAGTCTACTATGTGCTTGCATGGGCAGCCAGAATCCTCATTACAGAGTGCTTGGGTGGTAAATATTGCACTAAATGTGCAATTTAGAGACATTTCCCATAAATTGTGTCACTATCAATTCTCACTCTGTAAGCCCTAAAATAGCATGATATAAACAGCTACTTCCACTGTAGTGTTGATTGTGCTATCTAATTTTCTGTTGATAGCAAGTAGATCCTAATATTAAAACTGGTCTGCAGAGTGAAAAACAGTTCTACATCTGCTGTGGTAAGGGTATGAAAGTCAGTGGCAGGTGAGGAGAATGACTATATAATGGTAAGATTCTGTTATTATTGGGAAAGTTGCTTCACAGCAACTTGTGGACAGGAGATGGAGAGCACAGGGATGGTTGCAGTGATTAATGAGAGAAGACAGGACACAATGAATGGCTAAAGGGTTATGTGAGATTGGCTATGTCTCCTGGTAAATGGCCTTGACAGAGAGGGATGTATTGCAGTGCACAAACTATGCATCCATAGATCAGATGTGGTACATAGTGCACAGGGAAGTATGGTGGAGTCTCACTAGATATCTGATACTGAGAAGGAGGATTGTCACATATTAGTAATGTTACATATCTTCACAGGTGCCGTGGTCATGTAATCCTCTGCTATGGAAGAGGACATGCCTAATGTCAGTGATGCATCATACATCAATAATGGTGGCACCCTAACTCTTGCACAGTTTGAGGGCATAGTGCCATTGTTGTTAATTTTAACTGAGGTTGGCACAATACCAGCCACATGCAGTGACACCCATGGAAGGACAGGTCATACCCAACTTCCCTACACAGGAGTCCCTTTGTATGGAGTGTTGTCCTGGTGACCAGCGATGTCATGGCTTGTACATTGGCCAAAGTGGGTGTCATAGAGGGCATTACACAATAAATGTGCAGGCGGTCTTCTAGGCACAGGTAGATGCTGTCACTACCATAGCAGAGTGTTTAAGTGAACTGCACAGTATTTGTGAAAACATATATCAGACCGTCGACCAACTGACTGGCATGTTGGACAGGCACATATGTGCCTCCACTGCATCTGTGAAGATCTCTGCTTTTACATACCAGGGCTGATGTTGTTCCCATGTTAAATGATCATCTGCATCTACTATAGACAAACCCACCAGGACAGGTAGGTCAAGCTCATGCACTGCCACCCGACAGGACAAATGGTGGTGACCCTCATATGACATGGCATGATCACCCATGCAGACAGAGCCTATATGGTGGTCAGGCATGCTGTATGGAGCGTGGTCACAGTCTTTTTTGCCTTCGTCATTGTCAATAGATGTTAATCATGCCTCAGAGGAGATTCACACAAGGCTTGAGGCATTTATTCTTTATGTTATTTTCACCTGGGATCCCACACCATCTGTCTCAGACACAAAAAAAGTTTAACTACAGTTGCAGAATAAGTATCCCCTGGAACCCATATTGAGCAAGTATCCACAGCATATGGACATGTTATCTCTGTAAGAAACTCTACCTTATCACTGCACAGTAAATCCAACACCTCAATTATCCTGGCAATGACATACACTCCATTCCACATCTTTAGTCACTCTTCCCAAATGCTGATCCCTTCTCTGTATCACTACCTACCTGTGCATGTGCATGTGATGACAGCTGTGCCCTGCCATCACTGCTGATACATGAGTAAGAAAAGTCCACTTTTCACTGTGGAATGTTGACACATTGTACAGCATAGCCTGGATGTAGTACTGCATGCATTAGTTTTAATCTTTGCTGTGTTTAGTGTGGCCCATAGTTGTGGACAAGACACTGTTTATTTGCCCTTTCCCTAGCATGTTGCACCTGCCTCTGCCACAGAAGGCCTTCCTGCACCTGCCTGTGCCACAAAAGGCCTTCCGCCATCTGCCTCTGCCACACAAGACCTCCCTGTACCTGCCTCTACCACATAAGGCCTTCCCATATCTGCCTCTGCCACAAAAGGCCTTCCTGAACTTGTCTCTGCCACACAAGGCCTTCCCACACCTGCCTCTGCCACAGAAGGCCTTCCTGACCTGCCTCTGTCACACAAGGCCTTCCCCTGCAGCTGCATCTTCACAACACCTCCTCTGCCACTGACTCTGGTCTGTTTATTCCTCTGAGGGTTATCTTCTACTATAGTTATCTCTATACCACCATGGTATTTGAAATTGCAGAAATAACAAATATCTTTCTTCATGGACTCCATGGCTTATTGCTGTGCATCACCAGAGAAATCTAGGCAGTAGAAGTGGGTCCTTATTACCCTAAGCTCATGACTGACAGTACTGTGGGTCTGCAACAGTGCAATGTTGTATTGTATCTCAGCCATACCCAATGTGTTGTTAACAGATGCCACAAACAATACCTCCAGTGCATATCTGACATTATCAATAAGATGTCTAATTGGAAAGTGATCCCACACAAATTTCTTGTATAAATCAGAAATTTGATAAATGTGGGAACTGCTTTGATGGTGTATAGACACACTGTGTATATTTTTCAGTGCTTTCCAAAGACATGCATCTGGAGCATTTCTCACTGGGCCTCCACTGAAAACAGACTCTGTCCCAGTTGGACTTTCCTGGTCAACAAATATTAAATAAATAATAAAATGCCATGCCAGCTGGCAACTGATGGAGTAGAAGCCCATCCAGATGATGTACCAGTTTCCATGTTAGCTAGTTAGTGCCTTGATGGTAATGTGGGTATAGAAAAATGGGCTATTTAATAGAATGCTTACAGTTTTAATATTTTAAATTTTATGTAAAATATGTGATTTGATTGTGGAGCTTTTTTTACCCCTAGGCTTTTGCTGCACCACCATGGCCGCCCCCTAAATAGAGGCAAATAAACAATAAAATAATTTCTTATTGGCCCATGGAAATCACATATTCTCCTCCACATATTACAGTATAATATCAATTGACTGCTATAGTATTTGAGAGGTAGATATTTTGGATCTATATTAGAACACCCAACATTCAAAATTTTGAGTGTTCTAATATCGAACCCTATGAATTGAAAATTTAAAACATCGAACATACAGAACAACAAATTTTTTCCTAGGGAAAAAATTCACTGTTGCAAAACACATACATACAAGACAAGCACACCAAACAAACAGCAATCCACGCACATACACCTAAAATCTTACAGCTAACCCTACACTAAACTATACATACACCACTAACTATCCACTTACCTTAACCCAAACCCTAACCCTAAGGTCCATCACTATCGCACAGTCACCTCACCCACTCCCTAACCCTAACTCACCTAACCCGCCCTAACCCTCACGTCCTCACAATCGCACACTTACCTGAACCCGACCCGTAACTTTCCACCACAGCACTGAAAATACTGAAGCAACAGAAACGGACGACCAAATTCTTTCCCTAGGAAAAAATTTGGTTTTCTGTTTCTTCGATATTTTCAGCGTTCGCTAAAAATGGGTCGATATTAGAACACTCGAAATTTTGAACATTCGCTGTTCTAATATAGACCTGATATTTTCATCAGTTTAATTCCTCCAAGTGCTTTGGGTTGCTAATACCATTATGGGTATGTACCCCATTCCTTACTTAGTGTACAATTACAGTTCATGAAACTAGTATTGTTTCAGACTTTGATGTTAGCCAACAGTGTTTTTCTCACCACCAAGAATTACCTCTTTATGTAAATAATATAGAGTTACATATATTGGTAGCATATCTAAATACGACTTAAAATTCTTTTTATTAGACCCATTGCTCCTACTACTATTGGAACAGCCTGGGAATCTTTCTTCCACATTGCTCTCATTTGTGCTAACAAGTCCTGATATTTTATGATTTTGTATCACTCTACAAGTAATGCACTGTATTCGCATATTTATGTCAGGAGACTGAATTTTCAGAAACTCAAACTTCATATGGTGAAGACCACGTTTGACTTTCCAAAAACTCAGATGAAACAAAATAAAAGTCTACATTTTTGTAAAGGGGCAAGCCCACATGTACCCCCTACCCCATGAACATTATATATAGTAACTCTAAGATCTCACTACATTGGGAAAAAGGGTAAATAAAGCGATCTCCATTCAAATGCCTCAAGTTTTCAGAAAGTCAGACATATGGTTTCAACCATATTAAGTTTGAGTTTCTGAAAACTCAATCATCTGACACAAACCTCTAATCACTGGGTGTAGCAACTTCAATGATTTGTGCTAAATTTGTCATTTGTTTCATTGACTACTATATCTGATTTTCTGACATCTGTATTTTGAATTGCTGGTAATGTGTGATCTCATGTGATATAAAGGTTATCATTCTCTATAATGCTTTGTGATTCATGTTTCCAATGCTTCTTGTCTACTTCTATAATGTAGCATTTGTACAATCCCTAATGTAACAGTCTTGCCACATTGTTATGCCTTTCATATACAAGCCCTCTGTCATTAGTATATCACTCACAGCAATAAGATGTGTGACTGTTTCCAATTCTGTTTTACAGAACCTGTATTTGTCTATTTCTCCCACCTTTTCACTGGACTTTGTAAACCAGCATGCATAGTCTACTTTGCTGAGTCGCCTTTATTAGCCTTTTATCTTTTCATTTCAATTCACTTCTCCTTAACAACTCCTGCACCAAATCTTGGTCAGCATGAGGTTATTCCAGGAGATCTCTACACTTGCTACTGTATTTGTGGATTTTCCAATTTTCTTTCCTTATCATCTGATCCTTTTCCATTTATTCTTTATTTTGTTTTTTGGCACATTCAGTTGCTGCCTGATTTTTGTCTACTTCTAGTTTTATTTCCCTTCCAGCTTGATACCAAAATGCCTCTGCTAAACTAAGCAAAGATATCATCTTAAACTTATCCTTGTGTCTTATACCACTATGTTTGGAACTGATGAAGTCAGCAGAGAAGTATGCAGTCCCATGAATGCAGATCTACACATGTAATCAATTTTGAGAAGGTGCATACTTCATTCAAAGCGAGGAATATATAAAGTGAGTATGCACTGATTTTTTTATATATCATTTGATAAGCCTGAAGTATTTTTCTTATTTTTTGTACAAATGATCCAATACTTTGAGGGGCAAGTCAATCAACCCAAAACTGTAAGTTAGGAGAGGAAGAACAAATGTTTTTTTTTTTTTTTTAGCTTGGATTTTATTCTTAGATGTCAAGGCAATTTTTAATATTAATTTTAGTCTTCTGTAGTATTCCTTACTGAGTTTTATCCTCATTTTTTGATGTTTTTAGTGACAGTCCTTCATCTAGTTGCAGATATGTAAACACTCCCTCCTGGTCAGGTTCCTTTATATCATATTCCTTTCCCAAATTGATTATTTTTGTTGTGCTGTTGCTTTCCCATTTTAAATGTTGCTTTTGCACATGCATCAAAATCAAATGTTATTCTTATATCATCTGAGAAAGTTATATAATCTGAGAAAGTTTTAACCTTTTGAGTTGTGCTTTCAGCTCCTGAACTATACAGTTTAAAAGTCATGCACAATTGGAAGAGAAGTCTTTAAACAAGGTTGGTTTCTGGGAGCCAAACGTGTAACCATATTCTACTCTGTTAAGTAAAGAGTTTAGTGGGTTAATGGCAAGGCAAAATAACAGAGGTGGCAAAGAATCACCATAGAATATCCCCCTCTGAATTTTAATCCTTGGGATAACAATTTGCCCTTTGTCATGGATCAACTGCAAAGTTGTTTGCTACTTTTTCATGGTCACTGTAATGTAATTAATCAATGTAGGGTGTATCTTATACATCTGCATGCAAGCATTCCTTTTTTCTTGAATGTGGGATGTTGTCAAATGCTTTCTTTGTAATCTATCCATACCATAATTAGATTCTTGATCTTTTCACAATTCTCTGCTATGACTTTATTTAATAACAAATAATCCTTTGTTCCATATGATTTCCTTTTGTTACCTTTTTGTTGTATTGCCATAATTGAATTTTTTTCCAAATGACTATAAACTCTCTCTCTCCATCAGTTCTAGTATATAGTTTGTGTATTGTCAGGAGGAAAGTTATTGGTCTATAGTTCTTAGGATCGCTTGCAGGTTGGTCTTAAGGAGGAATATAATTTTTCTTGCTATTAACCCGGTTAGTGTCTGTTTGGGATGCACACATAAATAATTGTTACTCAGGGCTAAAGCTTTGTGTAAAGATGTTAATACCTTTAGACAGGAGTTAGGTACTGCATTTAGGCCTGGAGTTTTCCATTTAGGATCTTTTTTAATTTTGACTCGATTTCTCTTGTCTGTTACTTCATCCCAGTTCACATTGTTGCCACTAGAACTCCTTGCAGTTTCTTTTATTTCTGATATCCATTCAGCATCTTTGTTATGTTCAACAGGGACTTCACAAACATTTCTCCACAATGTGTTTACTTCCTCTTTTTTGCTGGTGTTTCTTTTGCTTTTATTTTGTTTCTCAGTTTCTATTAAACCTTTGTGGTTCATCAATGGATTGTTAAATATAAAGAAAAAGTACAAAATGATCAGCGTATCTTCTAAGTTTATGTGCTTGTTCTGATAGTTTTAGCTCATTATTGTCAATAGTGTATGACAAATCTTGGCATGTTTTGATGCTGTGCTTTGGTTTTACCACGTCTATCCTTCAAGAATATCTGATGATCTTCTCCCTTTTCTATACTCTTCTAACAGTGATACTTCTTGTCTTAATTGCTTTATAGTTTTATTTCTTTGATGCTTCCATGGTGGCATTTTACTTGTTCTCTTGTTTTCCTATATAACTATGTTTTTATGGTAAAACACTTTATTCGTTATTAGTTTAGCTGCACACTAACATATCCTATTATTTCTGTTGTATCACATGGATTTCTCTTTATACTTTTGATTACTATAGTCATCTGTTTTACCATTCTTCTAACATTTAGAGTCTTATTTACTTTCTACAATCCATATATTTCATCTATGTAAATCAAGCAATTTTCTTCTTGACTGAGAGCATCTTTTGCTCTCTGTTTCTTGTAAGTATTCTACAGAAAGTTCCAGAACATCTTCTAGTGCCATATCTTCTACAGTTGGATCCTGCTTCATCTGCTGCTCCTCTATATGGCAACACTGTGGCCCATCACTTTGCGACATTATGTGTGTCAGAGTTGCCACTGCTTCCTGCTCATTCCCTTGTAACTTCAATTACACTTTTGTATCAGTCTCTTATAGAAGGTTATAGAGCATCATTATGTAGCAAATCTTTTTTAAATTGCTGCTCCTTAATCTCGAGACGCATTGCCCCATTATGCTGTGACAGTGCTTGTTTTTGCTTCCTCACATTAAATCCTTCACTTAGCAGATAATCCATAACTTCATTTTTGATTTGTTTACCTTCTGTGTTACTAATCCTCTTTTCGACATTCACCATTTGTTTTCTTATTTTTCTGTATTGTGAAATTTCCCATGTCTGGGTGCCTTTGCATGTATTTCTCTTCAAATATCTTTGGAGCTGCATTTTTTGTAGTGACTAGTTTGGCATTCTCCTCTCCACAAATATTGCACTATACTAGATCTCTTTTTATTTCCCATGTCTATGTTTCTTTTTTGTACCTGTCAAAAATCTTTCTATTTTGTTCTTTGTATAGTTGCACTTCCTGTGTCACTTCTATTGCCATGCAGCCTAAAGTTTCTCCATCAATGTAAGATTTTTCATGGATCTGTTGTATTGTTGAATACAAATGTTTATTTGAAGATTTTGACAATATTTCATGTGCAGGTATTTTACTTTCCACTAATTTCTCTCGTAATCTGTCTACATATTTATTTATTTATTTGCAGTTGTTTTACCAGGATAGCCCATTGGGCCAAGGAACCCGTTTTCAATGGAGTCCTGGGGAGAAAAGCTCCAAGACAAATTAAATTACAGTAAGTTTTACATAGAAAAAAATTCAAAAAAGACATTTTTTGTTTAGAAAGTACAGAAGTATAAGGAGAAACAGTGAAACCAAGTATACAATTTCTTAAAATAAGAATGAATCTACTTGAAATTAATTATACAATTACTGAAATTAGAATGAGTCTACAGTACAATTTATAAAATAAAGTAGTAGGAGGACATTAGATTTAAAACCATGCATTTTCTAAAATAAAGTATTAGATTTAAAACCATGCATTTTCTAAAATAAAGTATTAGATTTAAAACCATGCATTTTCTAAAATAAAGTATTAGATTTAAAACCATACATTTTCTAAAATAAAGTAGTAGGAGGACATTAGATTTAGAAACATTCATCTGAAATAGTGAAGTAGGAGCAAAGTACAATTTCTACAGTAAGGTTGACACACAAAGGTATTGGTTCAGAAAATGAGTGACACACAAAAGTACAGACTCAGAAAATAAGAGGGATACTTTAAAGGTTTGGACGTAAAAAAGCAGGAGTATAGCATTTCATCGGGAGAAAAACAATGGCATTGTGGGTGAGGTGAAGTTATATTTGTGTGGATATATTGTCATACTTTTACGGTTATATTAGTAATGTATTCCAAGTTAATTACAGTACAGGGCTTACAGTTTCCATTTATTATTTTTGTATGACAATATTCTTTTAGGTGTACTTAATACATTTTCTATATGACAACCTTTTAATTTCTGTTTATGTGAAGCTTAGGTAGGATGGGAGCAGGAGCATATCCATTGTGAGGCAAGATGTGAGTGTAATGAGGCTTTGAATGAGGAAAGGCAGGAGAGGCGTGCTAGGGAGAAGGATAGCAGGTGGGTCCCAGCTGGACGTGAGGGTTGCAGGAGATAATGTGGATGGAAGAAGGAAGAGAGTTCCAGAGGCATGCTAGGGAGAAAGATAGCAGGTGGGTCCCAGCTGGACATGAGGGTTGCAGGAGATAATGCGGATGGAAGAAGGAAGAGAGTTCCAGAGGCTTGCTAGGGAGAAGGATAGTAGGTGGTTCTCAGCTGGACGTGAGGGTTGCAGGAGATAGTGCGGACGAAAGAAGGAAGAGAGTTCCAGAGGCATGCGAGGGAGAAGGATAGCAGGTGGGTCCCAACTGGATGTAAGGGTTTATGAAGATAGTGTGGATGGAAGAAGGAAGAGTGTTCCAGAGGCGTGCTAGGGAGAAGAATAGCAGGTGGGTCCCAGCTGAATGTGAGGGTTTATGAAGTCTAATTAGGTTTTGGTAATTGTATCTTAAGTGTCGATTTGGTATATACATTTCAAAGGTATTTGCTAGGGAGGGGCAGAGGTATGGTTTATGGATGAGTTTATGGGCTTGGATAAGTTAGGTATAAGTAAGGAAATTGAGTAGCTCTAGCCAGTTTAGTTGGTGAAGGGAATTACAATGGTGGAAAGAGGATTTGTGACCAGCAGCAAACTTGGATATTTTGTTATAGCAAGTTGCAAGTTTTATTTTGAGGGAGGATTGCAGATTGGCAAAGATAGTTGCCCCATATAACAGGGATGGGATAAGGTATGTATTAACTAATGTGATTCTAGTAGAGGGAGAGATGAAATGGCTATGGCGGTAAAGCATACCTAGTTTTTTATGGGGTTTTTTTTTATGTTGATTAGTAGATGCTTATCGAATTTTAACTAGTCATCAATGACTATTCCTAATAATTTTGAGTCAGAGACAATTTCAAGGGGAGTGTTGCTTTTGCTGATAGTTATGAATGACAGTTTGTCAAGAGGAGAGTTTTTGGTGGGGCTAAAAAGGAAAAGTTTAGTTTTGGAAGCATTTAGAGCCAGATGGTTATCAATCATCCATTGCTCAGTTGCAGAGAATGTGGTTTGAGTGAGATGAGTGAGATTTGTGAGGGCGGGGGAGGAGGAGATTATAGTAGAGTCATCCGCGTATTGAATTAGAGTGGAATTAGGGATAGCTTGATGGAAATCATTAATGAATATGTTGAATAATAGGGGGCCAAGAAGGGAGGTTTGGGGGATGCCTGTTGGTGTATTTAGGAAGGGTGAAGAGGCCTTATTCCATTTTACTGCTTGTTGTCAATTTGTCAGGAGCTTGAGAACCACTGGATGGTGGAAGGGGAAAGGTTTAGTTTAGTGAGTTTGGTGAAGAGTAGGGTATGGGAAATAATATTGAATGCCTTGGAGAGGTTGAGGAGAAGAGAGGATACAAAGTGACCAGAGTCATGGGCTTTATTGATTGTTTCAAAAAGGAGAGGAGGGCTGTGGAGGTGCTGTGGCCAGGCCGAAAGCCATGTTGTGTGGGGGTTATATCCTTTATCTGGCTATATCCTTTGTCTGGAATTTCTGTGCTGCTTGCATAATGATAACAGCACATCATTTCTTCTTTGTCCAAAGTGGTCAACTTTGCCCTTTTTTTTGGCCTGTCCATTTTTGTGTTTTTTTTTGTGGAGTACTTCCTTCTGCCACAGGGAAGGTCAACCTTCTCCTGAGCCTGGCCAAGTCCTGTGGTAAGAGTGTTTTTATCTATTGAAGATTCTGCGCTGCCTTTTTTCCAGTCCCGACATCAGTTTGTACACCAAGACTGGGCACTTTTTTATCCTGAGACCTGTGTACCTGGCCATCTTTTTTTATTTTTTAAACGTCCTTCTCCTTGATGCATGATATATGAACTTGAGTTTATATATCAGTATCATGTTAGTCAGATTTTGTAAACACTGGGTCCAACACAATAATAATTCCTTACGACTTGAGGATGAATTCCGTTCCAGTAATACAGTACTACTATTCTCCTTCTTGCTTTGATTTCATCACTACGTTTGGACCTTCATATATCCACCATGGTTCCTGATGCGCAGTGCATGGTCTTGTCCACAGAAATCAGTATTTAATGCACTGCATTAGCTCATGTCTTGAAGTTCTTGCATGGTGTCTCTGTCCATAACATTCAACCATGTATTTTACACACAGCTGGATAATGACACTCATAAACACAGACACCGGCTGTGAAAATGACCTCTAACATATATTGCTTGTCTAATATGGCTGCTACTCCTAACATCTTAACATAGTCTTTGTTCTCCAAGAATTTATGATGTATAAACTCTTCAGTTTTCATAGCTCATTGCACAATTTCCTGGACATTTCTGAATTGTTCCATCATGTTGTTTTCCCTAATTTGTGTTTTTAGTTGGGATCATTACCATATTGTTGCTTGTTTCCATATTATTACATATTTTTGTGCATTTTTATGCTCCCCTGTATCACCCTAAGTCTTTTCTTCCCAGTACCCCATGTCATCAACTGGTTTACCATTTTCTACTTGTGTCCTGTGGATTTCCTCCAATTTAGCCAGGGCCAGTGCATTTCCTAAGGAGGTTTACTACATCAATAAATAAGTGGATTTTTAGCTGCCCATTTGTTTTTTCCACTTTTTCGATTTCTCTGTTTGTTGTGAAACCTGTTTACCTGATTTTGTAAGGATGTCCTAGGAGTCTAGCCATCTCCAATCAGTTGGGGGGGGGGGTATTTGTACTTTTAGTAACCTAACACTTTTACTACCCTCCTTGTGCCATTCATGATTGCATACAAGGAGCAGGCATACAATGGGGACATGCAGTGTTTCAGCCCACCTCCCAGTAGTTCAATCATGTCCACCACCCTTTCCACTCTTTGGACCATGCCCATTGTATTGTTACATTCCATGCCTCCAGTAGGGATCATCACAGGGAATGCCCACAGGACTGCCCTACCCTTGGGATTGGTATGCTCATTCCTACCTGCCCATCTGTCAATTACCTGTGTAGCTAAAATCAAATCAGGGTCAGCTGGGCTGTAGTCAGGGCTTTGTCCCTCTGCATCACAGGAGCAATAATTTCATATCACTATATGATCAACAGCACATGATGCAGGTGGCTTATTATTATTAACTCAGGTCACAGGAGGTTGAGCCCACCTGTGCAAGTCCCACACAGCGAACACCAGAATGTTGAAAACCGACATTACTGACTGTCCAAACTTGCCCCTTTCTGGACCCATGATAATGCTTGTTCTTATGTCCAGAGTGGAAGGGAGTTTGGAGTTTCAAGATTTGTATCAAGTATACTGGAATTCGGCATTCTGAGTTGCATGGAACAGTTTTGAACATACTAATACTAGGCCTCCTGTGAGTCAAGTACATGATAGTAAACCGATGCAGACAGCACAGTTGCACCAGAATGGCTGACAGTGATAACTGTGTTTCTGAAACTGCCCCCCCCCCTTCACATTGCAATGCTTCTCACAAATTTGCCTAACGCATAGCACTATTCTTTTCCAAATCTCAGCCAGAGTTTTTACAAATTAAAAGAAGAAGAATTGGCATAACTAATTCTGACTGTACATAGGACATTGATTATTACTTGTTTGAATTACTATGTGGCATAAATGGAAACCCATGCCTATAACTGCACTAGAGATATTTTTTAAACCCACAAAAGATATAAAATAGAAAAAAGAAATAAACAAAATTTAGTCAAGAAGAGTATGTTTCTTCCTGAAGGAAAATAGTTTATTAGCAAGTGGAAATAATGACCTTTAATATGCCCTTGATAAATGTTGCTTCTGTAGTAATTTTATAATATTTTACTGAGGGCAACTAAAAAAAAAAAGAAGACAGCAACTTCCAGAGATATCTACTCCCATATCAAGGTTATTTCTTTCATCAAGAAGACGATGACCTATGACACCGAACATTTTACTTCAAAAGATTTTATCTCTATCTCTTTGCAGATTTGTCTTGAAAATGTAGTCTTGGTAATAATCTGTTATGACTCATTTATATAGATTTGCACACTATATACTTATAATTTAATTTTTCTTTTTTATTCTATCACAAGGCTGTGTCTTGAATGCCTAGAAATTAGTTCCTCTGGTGCTTGACCTCAGTGTAAGTATCCCTTGATCAATAACTGATGACAGACTAATCCCATTTCTTACCATACTAGCTAAGGTACTCTAAAACTTGGTGCAAAGATGAATACTACATCACCTTATTAAATATGTCAATGGCTTCATGCAAACATTGTTGCTTATATAGAAAACAACATTAGCGACAAAGTAGAATTTGATTGAATCAAGGGTAAACAAGCCTGTACCACAACTGCTGATTTAAGTAAAGTATTTTATTCTGTTAATCATATTCTGTTGTTGTGTTCACTGAACGATGAACGTTTTAGTGTAAGTGAATTTCTGGGTTCCATTATTATTTCACTGGTAGAACCATCCCTTCTCTCATCTGAGCAACCTGCGTTTAAAAGTGATTCCCATGGTCCTGTTGTTTGGCCACGGATATTTCAAAATTTATTTACACTCAATCCTTAAACTTTCTGTCCTTTTATTCTTTGCTATTTGCAGATGAGGTGGTTATTATCAGAACATATGAATTAGTGTATGTCATTCAGTAAAGTAGAGCAGAGCTACAGGATGACATATCATGGATAAACAAGAGGAATTATGTTAAACAATTACAAGTGAACGTTAAAAAGGTCAAGTCAATGCTATGCGAGACTAGTCTAAGATTCAGATAGGGTCTGTAAGAGTAGGCTGTAAAAGCTCATATCAGACTTTTCAGGTAAATAATTTAAATCAATATAGTTGTAGGATATTGATGGAGTTCTTTGAATTCTTTGATTGAGTTTGCCATCAATGGCGTGCTAACCCTACATCTTAAAGATGGCCAGCCACTAATTGTCTTTGCTTTCTCCATTAAAGTACATGATTTACAGATCTTGTCTGCTTATCCAGTTGAGGGGCAGGGGGTGCATTACAAAAAGTGACCTGTCTTCCTAAGACAAAAGGAGCTAAGCAATTACTGTAATACTGTCTACACACTTACACAGCTCACATGCTAAATCTCTGCCTTACCTTTAACAGAAGAACAGTGAAAGAGTCACACTTCTTTGTAAACACCATTGTTGCTCAGGTTATGCAATTTGATAAATTGCAGCATTAACTTTCCTGCACCAGTCATGTTCCTCTTACATGAGACTAATTTCCTGAACAATGGAAATATAAAAAGCATTAAAATGTTAGCATAGTGTTTGGCACTGAAGTTATATGTAATGCAGTATGCACATTTTATTACTTCATCTGTTGTCTAATGGTTCCTAATTACATACCATTGTTTTTGCTCTAGCTTAAATTGTTTGAGGCTTTTAAGACAATGATCACTACATATGGCTATAACAGGCTTGGGTACAATAAACTTTCTTGTCAACTAGTTATTTATTTATTTATTCAGTTATAATATATATATATATATATATATATATATATATATATATATATATATATTTGTATTTAGTGTTTGATAATCAGGTGGATGGGCTGGTGCAATAATCCCTTTCAGGTACTATCCTGGCCAATTGGCATTCCACAGATAGATATCATTAACAATTAAAAAAACACAGTATAAGAAGATGCAATTATGAATAAAATACAATTGACAGAAAGGGAACAAATTCATCCAATAAGTACAGAATTGTCTTAGCCCATTGCAAAACAAGGACAATAAATACCATGCCATTTAGAGTATCAAATACACCTACTGCATGCCTTTGGAAAGTGAGAGAAAACTGTGTGTGTGTGTGTGTGTGTGTGTGTGTGTGTGTGTGTGTGTGTGGTATGTGCGTGTGTGTCTCTGTAAAAAAAAAAAATATATATATATATATATATATAATATATATATATATATGTGTGTGTGTGTGTGTGTGTGTGTGTGTGTGTGTGTGTGTGGTGTGTGCGTGTGTGTCTCTGTAAAAAAATATATATATATATATATATATATATATATATATGTGTGTGTGTGTGTATGTGTGTGTGTGTGTGTGTGTGTGTGTGTGTGTGTGTGTGTGTGTGTGTGTGTGTGTGTGTGTGTGTGTCTTAAGTAAAAAAAAAAAAATATATATATATATATAATATATATATATATATATGTGTGTGTGTGTGTGTGTGTGTGTGTGTCATATATATATATATATATATATATATATATATATATATATATATATATAGAGAGAGAGAGAGATAGAGATAGATATAGGCATATCATCTATTTATCTTTCTACATAAGTATGCACTGTCTATTTATCTATTTACAAAATAAGTAACCTAGACCAACAGGGACCCTTTTCAGTCACAACCTAATTGCATCATTGAAAAATATACACAAGAAATGCGCATCTAGTAAGTTGTAAAAGAATAAGGATGAGGGAAATTATAAGTTTAAACTAATTAAGTATTATAAAATATAAAATATGCATAAGCAGTGTAAGAATAAAATAAAATTGTCCAACCTGTGGGGAGGATCTTATTTGTCATATAGCAAACAATAATATGATAACGAGCAGAAGGCAGTTGGCTTATAAAGAATTAAAACTAGAGAGGCCTACTGCATACACGATAAAACAATACAAATAACACTAAAATGAGAAGCAGCAGGGAGTTAGGATTTGTAGTAACTAAGATAAGAGGGAAATAGCATGTGCATGAGAAAACAGCACAGTCAGTAACAGAGGTAGTAAGCTCAGGAAGTTATATTATGTTGAAACTAAGACTACACATTTGTTTTATGATACAGGAGAAAATGCCATTAATAACAGGAAGAAGCAAGCAGTTATGCATGCGAAGCGAAGATCAGATAAGCAATCAAATGATAAGGTGGACAAGGACGAGAGGGGAGTTAGGATACATAGAAGTTAAGATGAGAATGAAATGGTATGTACAGTAAAACAAAATCAGGCTGAATATAGTAAGTAAGAGGAGAAGGAAATGTGATATTATTTAAAGACTGGACAATGACTGGAGTAGTGCATTTTCAAAAAGGTACACAGAGTTAGGTAAGGAACAGTATGAAGAAGAACTATAGGGACCCATTTACACAAAAAGGTGTGCTATTAAGTGTAATGAGGGAAAGAGCATAGTTATGGGTAACAGAGTCTTTATCTTCGGAAAAACTGGTTTTATATATATATATTTTTATGAATAATACTGCTCACAGCCAGTGCAATTTGGTTATTTAATTATACTCTTGTCTTAAAATATGTTTTGGATTTATACTTGATAAAGTATTTACATATTTGCTTATTATTTTTCCTAGTAACCCTTTGTATGGCTACATTTTTTAATCCACAAGAATAACAATATTTTGCCTTTGGAGTGGGTTCATCCATGCTGAATGCATGGTATGCGTGTGTCTGCATGCACGTGCACCCACATGTACATGTCCACATGTATGCGTGTATCGGGTGCATATATATTTATATGGGAATAATTGCTTTGATCAAATGTTCAGAATATCAAACACTGTTTTATCGTACATTTAGCATATCAAGCCCAGCATTTACCATTGGTTGTCAGTATTTGCAAGGAGAGAGAGGTTCCCCTTCACTCACTGTAGCATACTCTCAAGGATGTTATATATAGTGCCAGGGATGTAAGGGTTGTGGTGAGAGTATTTTTTTTTTATTTCTTTAGATTTGCTATTCTGAGGTTCTAACAGCTGCTTGTTCAACCTAATGTTGTAACTCCATGTCACATATATAGGCATATATGTACACATAAACACACAGACACACAAAACATATAACCTTCTGACTGGTATCTGCCATTCACTATGCAGCAATTCAGGAGATAACTGCACAGGCCATGTCAAAGGCACCCTCTCCATCTGTGGGAGAAATTTTTGTTTGCTGTCCTAGTCAGTAGCCATTTCTGGACAGCGGGAAACCAGGTACTCCATCATAGGTGTTTTGCTAGGATTTGTTGATGCTACCTTACCTTCCTGATATTTGCTGGCAGGCCCTCTACATCCTAGAGTATTAGCCCATGAATAACTGCAAATATCTACCTTCATCCCTGACTTACTGTGTTAGCAATATTTGGTCCTCACCCATTCCATGTCCATTTTATATGACAACAGTAATCAATATTCTTCACCTTAGATATTGTCAAAACCATTTATTTTTTTCTTCTCTCAAGAGTAGACAGTGCACCAAATGTCATATCAGTTGCTTTATTAGGAGGAAAGATAAATGTATTACTGCAGGTTGAGTGACTTCCAGTTTCTTCCTCCATGGAGATGACAATTAATTCTTAATTGACAATACCAATATCAGCTGCTCCCTGATTGCATGGCCCACTCTTCAATCATTTTTTTGAATTTCCTTTGTCTTGCAAGGCAATTGAATTGGTTTCAGTTCAAAGTGTTTTCCATTAGGATGCAGTTTGCCCTAACATTGCTGTTATTTTAGCATAAGCAAAATATTTTTGACAATGACAAGCTGGAAGCACAGCTGAAAAATCACAGTTCAGAATAAGACTTAATGATGATCATCATCATCATCATCTTCTTTCGGCTGTTCCTGTTAGGGGGTCGCCACAGCAGATCACCTGTTGCCACTTCTTCCTGTCCTCTGCATCATGCTCTGTCACACCAACCACCTGCATGTCCTCTCTCATCACATCCATAAACCTTATCTTAGGCCTCCCTCTTTTCCTGTTATCTGGTAGCTTCATCCTTAGCATCTTTTTCCCAATATACTCAGCATCCCTCCTCAGCACATGTCCAAACCAACGTAATCGTGCCTCTCTGGCTTTGTCTCCAAACCTTCCAACCTGGGCTGACCCTCTAATATACTTATTCCTAATCCTGTCCACCCTCGTCACACCCAGTGCAAATCTTAACATCTTTAATTCTGCCACATCCAGCTCAAACTCCTGCCTTTTTGTCAATGCCACTGTCTCCAACCCATATAACGTAACTGGTCTCACTACCCTCTTGTAGACCTTCCCTTTCACTCTTACAGGTACTCGTCTGTCACAAATCACTCCTGACACACTTCTCCACCCTCTCCATCCTGCCTGCACTCTCTTCTTCACCTCTCTTCCACACTCACCGTTACTCTGAACTATTGACCCCAAGTATTTAAACTCATCCACCTTCACCACCTCTACTCCTTGCATCCTCACCATTCCTCTATCCTTCCTCTCATTCACAAACATATATTCTCTTAGTCCTGCTGACCTTCATTCCTCTTCTCTCTAGAGCATATCTCCATCTCTCCAGGGTCTCCTCCACCTGTTCCCTACTCTCACTACAGATCACAATGTCATCTGCAAACATCATAGTTCACGGGGACTCCTGTCTGATCTCGTCTGTCAACCTGTCAATCACCATTGCAAATAAGAAAGGGCTCAGAGCTGATCCTTGATGTAACCCCACCTTCACCTTAAACGCATCTGTCACTCCCACCGCAGACCTCACCGCTGTCACACTACCTCGTACATATCCTGTACCCCTCTTACATACTTTTCTGACACTCCTGACTTCCTCATACAATACCACAACTCCTCTCTAGGCACCCTGTCATATGCTTTCTCTAAGTCTACAAAAACACAATGCAACTCCTTCCAACATTCTCTGTACTTCTCCATCAACACTCTCAGAGCAAAGATCGCATCTGTAGTGCTCTTTCCTGGCATGAAACCATACTGCTGATCACTAATCATCACGTCCCTTCTTAACCTTGCTTCCACTACTCTTTCCCATAACTTCATGCAGTGACTGATCAATTTAATCCCTCTGTAGTTACTACAGCTCTGCACATCACCCTTATTCTTAAAAATCAGTACCAAAACACTTTTTCTCCATTCCTCAGGCATCCTCTCACTTTCCATTAAGAATAAGACTTAATGATATGTTAGTAATAATACACAGGGAAGACTGAGGAGTAGCTAACTGTAATTTACTGAATTTTAAGGCTTAACAATTTTTCAAATTAGTGATGAGCAGAAAAACCCTGAAACAGCTGCTGTTCTGATGTAAAGACATTTAACATCATATTGGATATACAGAGCACTGGAAATTATAGAACTCCTTTGTGAATTTCGTTAATAGTTGAAGATCAGAAAACTATTGTTGTTTTCGTTTGAAATATGTAAAATTGTGAAAATCAGGAGGGTTTATGAACTAAGAAGGTTTTTTTTTTTTTTTTTTGATATTACACTTTTGAAATGTCTACTGGAAGATGATGGGTTGCAAAGTAAATTCAAAACTAGTGTGATAGCCTTATATGTTGCCCTCTCCCTTTTTGTAGAAGTGAATTCTGGTAGGTCATGATCAGTCATTACAGACTGGGGCACCAGATATGCATGTGCTCCTTAGCATTCCCTCTTTTTGTTTCTTAAAAGCAAAGATTTGCAGGTGATAAGACAGAAAACAATGGCTTCAAAACCAGTATATCTAGAGTGCTTGAACTTATTTGTACATGTCTGCACTATACCATTAAAAGACAGAGAGGAGAGACTCGCAGCCATTTTGGGGGGCTTTTTTATTTTGTTAAGAACTCTGATATGGAATATCACACTTAAAATTAAGCATCTGGTTAACAGGGTGAAAGGATAATACAAGTTTAGGTTTAAAGAGAGTGAGGAGGGGTAAGTTAGTTAAGTTACAACATTTATTTCTGATGTTCATAAACTGTTTCTAAAAATGTTGAAAAAGTGAGTATGAAGCTGGACAGCATGTTGGATAATTACACGGTATGTGCATTGTTTTCCCTGACACAATAATACATTTAATTAGGAGGATAAATGAGTGATTGGAGGTGAAAATTAAAGTTCTGGGGTGGGGGGTTGTCAGCTCATAGCATTGCCTGTTCTGTTTCTGTACTTATAAATAGGTCAGTCCAGGAATCCTACATTCCTTCTCTCTGGAAATAAAGTTGCACATTATCCTTTCACACAAAGGATGGCATTCAGCAGACATTACTAACTTTAGACCTATAGCAATCTTATTCCCCCTCTCTAAAATACTTGAAAAATGTATTAAAAAACACCTTCTAAACGATTTAATGTAGAAAAAACTCATATTTCACACACAACATGAATTCTGTCCTTCCCACAGTACTAACGCTGCATTTCTAACCAATATAGATACTGTAAATAAAGCCAGAGATGACAACAAACTAGTCTCCTTTTTATTTCTAGACTTGTCTAAATCCTTTGAAACAGTTTGTCACAGGAAACTTCTACTTCAGATGTCCTCACTAGGCCTCTCCCAGCCCACCCTTCTATGGTTCCAAAGCTACCAGCCCAAAAGGTATCAGTCAGTAAAATGTCTCTCCATCCTTTCTCCATACCTCTTAGACACCACTGGTCTACCAAAAGGTTCGATCCTTGGTCCCCTTCTCCAACATTCTGACCAACATCCTCCACATATCCATACAACAGGCCTCCCTAATATAGTACACATGTGATTCCACACTCATTTGCACATATGACAACATATTGCTCAGGAAGCTTAACAGCCACTAAAACATAGCTTTGTAACTCATAACTCATGCTCAACCATAGAAAACTAAACTACTACTTTTTTCACCAAATCCCTAGCTCATGAAAAAAAAGAAAATTTAAAGTACTCTCTCTTGATAATGCAACCATTGAAGTCACTTCTCATAGCAAATTATTACAGATTATAGTGGATGATAATCTTAAATTTGACCTGCATATACAAAATTGCATAAGAAAAATATAGAGCCAAAAACCTTCAATCCAACGCAACTAAGACTGCACTTGCCACGACTTACCTCCTCCCCGCTCTTCTTTATGGTGCTCCCATCCTTACTAACATCCAGGCTTCACAAAATTAAACATTGGACAATGCTATAACATATATATAATTATATATAAGTTGCTAAATTCACAGTAAATACCTCTTTCAGAGCCCACCACTGTATAGCACTAAGCAGCCTAAGTTGGCTAGAACTATCCTATCAACTGACTTAAAAACAATACATTACAACCTATAAAATTATTCAGAATCCATCTGCTTCTCCAGCACTAAATAACATTCGAATTAATTTTGTTCCCAGTTGGTCATTAAGATTCAGTGACCAAAAACTCCGGTTCACAAACCTATCAAACCTGCTGGTCATTGTCTGTACTCATACCATATTGTTAAGGCCTAGAACTCCTTACCTGTAGCCATCAGGTCAATACCCTCCCTCCCATCCTTCAAAACCATTTTGAAAGACTTCCTAGCCAATAGTTTGCACTGTTCTTTTTCAACACCAGGATAAGCCATGTCGCTAAATATGAACTGATACCTATTCATAACTTACACCTCCTTACTCTCCCTTCTTCACTCTCTTCCTTACTTCTATCAATTTCTCTCCTCTGGCTTTCTAAATATACCATAGGCCTGCTTTTCTTTCACTTCATGCAGCAATTCCTGCTTGTACTATACTAACTTAACCTTTAACTTATCTATAAACTGGCTAAACGTCTCTAAATATTAAATCATTGTAATACAACTTGTATATATTCGTAACCAATGTTTTCATATTATGTCTGATTTGGTATAACTATTTAAATTGTAGATGTTTTTTTGCATTATTTTTAAAGATTGTAAAATTATTGTTCTTAAAATGTTTTGTAATACTTTGGAGCGTTCCTACCTAGTTGCACTTTCCTGGCAATCAATTGTCAATAAATAAATAAATAAATAATTAAATAAGTTCTGTCTGAAGAGAACTAGGCAGGAAGTATCCTCTTTCCCCTTTGTTGTGCATTATATTTAGAATCACTGACAAAGTAACTAAGGGACACAGAAATTCAAGGATATAATTGGTATGGTAATTAAGAAAAGTTGTTTTTTTTGCAGATGATATTGTTTTCTACTTGATAAAATAGAAAAGGACTTCTCAGTGTTTCTTGTGGAACAATCTGAGACAGTTTCAGGTCTTTTCAGGATACAGAATTAATGAAGATAAAAAAAGGCTATAGCTGTAAACTGGAAGTTCTGTTTTAAGGATATGGATATCATGATACAGGCAATGAAAAGGGTTTTAGTTCCTTTAGATTTATACACAGGTCAGGCATATTTTTATGAACCAGAAGAGAAGTTGTGGATAGCAATTAATAAAGTGTTGTAGGGTTTTATTTGGGTGGGGGAAGGGCAAGAGTCAAGTGGGATAAACTGATCCTGCCACTAGAAAAAGGTGGTTTGACACCTGATTTGAAGGGATATTTCAGAGTTACACATAACACATTACATCCAAGTGACGCCTCCAAGTGCATCTGCAATTAACTGCTACTGATGTCTCTAGGCATCAAATATTGCTTGTTCATATTTGCATCAGTAATTCCAAAACCATGCTATGTACAAGGTCTTAAAAAGATTTCATCTTAAAGCTTACAGAATGGCAAACTCAACTGCATTAATATTTGACCTCTATCTACTGCAGGTAAAAAGATATTAACTGTTGTTTTTATGATATTAATATATATATATATATATATATATATATATATATATATATATATATATATCACATTTTCACATTTTACTAAATATCTTAACAGCAAAGTAACACAGACAGAACTCTTTAGCCTCATGTGAAAGTTCTCAGCTGGATGTATAGAATTCTGCTGACAGTATGGGTGTAACTTGAGTGGTTGCTGAGATATTGTAAGTTGTTCACAAAATGTTACAAATGTAACAGTTACTGTGACTTATAAAATTCTGTTTAATACCAAGAACCTAAAGAGTACTACCACTATAAAAATAGTTTGTGCTGAAGGGTTTGCCATTTATACTTCTTTCATAACCCCCTATGGTTCCAGAAATATGAACATTTGTTTGAAATGTATGCACATAATTTGATACTGTCAAAAGGCTTAGGTTCTGCCCATTGGGAGTTGCAGTGCAAACTTCATGAGCTCCATTAGAGTGAATGGGTTAAGGCTCCTATGCATAGCACAAGCAGAAATTTATAATTCAAAGTGGAAAGGGATGATGATGAAATGGGGGAAGCTCAAGAAATAAGGAGAAATTATGATTTCAAATGTTGATCCTTAAGGAGGATAACAATAACCATACAAAATATTATATTCATAACATAGCAGAAAGAATTTAAAAAACTAAGCCAACACAGGAATGGAGAAAGGAGATTTTGCCAATAGGGATGACTGAAATTAAGGTACAGACAATAAGCAAGAGCGTGCTTGAATTTACTGGAGAAACTAGCAAAGGAATCAAGGCATTAGGTGCAAATAGAGAGGGAAAGGTAATAGAATGGGAAGAGGCCAAGAATACATTTAGACTGCAGGTTAGGAACAACCCCCAGAATTCAATGTCTGTGTAGGTCCATGTAGAGCCTTCATGGAATGTATCCATGTACTCAGCCATGGTTCCTCCTTGGCAGCACGCTATACATATTAGTTATGGCATGCTGCCGAAGCAGATCACAGTAACATGGATATTGAATCCATGTAAGCAACACTTTACAGGCTGTCCCTTAATTGTGAACTGTCCAGTAAAATTCTGGACAGTTGGTAAGCACAGCACAATACCTTTCAGCTCGTTAACCTGGACCAAAAAGTGTACAACAGAGTTTACTTCATTAAATTGCAATTTAATTATTATTTTTTTTCTTTAAAATTTTTGTGCTTGTTTGCATGGTGTGACACATTGCTTAGGTATGCTTAGCTTTGCTTTACATATACAGTAGCCATCCACTAGACAAATAAAAATAGAAACCAGATGTATTCAATTTTAATTATCTTTTTCATGTGCTTGCTTGCACTATGCGGCACATTGCATAGTTATGCTTAGCTTTGCTTACATATACAGTAGACATCTGCTAGACATCTAAAAATAGAAGCTGGATGTATTCAATTGTTGCAGTTCTTATGTGCTTAGCAATGCGCAAACTGCTTTATGCTTACAGGCACCTTTTGTAGTATATCTGAAGATATATGATTTGCCTTCACTATCCCAGTGGCTAGAGAGTTTGAGTCATAACCTACAGTGTACTAGGTCCTGGGCTTGAGTCTTGAGCAGTCATGCTTTTTACATATATTGCTGCGAAAATGTGTCAGGTGACAAACATCTGTTTAGATTAAATTAAACAATTGTTACATTTAGAAAAGCTGCACAATGCTAAGTACAGCTTAAACATGGTCAATGGTCTTTGCCAGTTAGTGCATTGCTAATCTTTGCTTAAACATGGGTTGTGCAAGTTTGTGCGATGCTAAGTGATGTGGCCCTTTTTTGAACGTTACAATATGCCGTGCAAGGGTGGGAATGCAGCCTATATAAAGACCAATAGGTGAGAATTTCACATCATTCCTTGGAGTCTGGCCTTGGCTGTGGATATGGCTGCTACTGTAGGTAAGGGAATGCGCTTTTGTGTGCAAACGTGGGGAGTGCAGGAGTCCAGAGATTCCTGGTAGAGCAATATGAACCACGGCTGCAACAGGGTGACTACTATGGCTCAGCATGTAAGTCTGAGGCCTGGGATCATTTGGCCAGGGACCTAACCAGTGCTACTGGTATCCCTCACACCAGTGAGCAGTGTCATCACACCATGATGACCTGCGGAGTAGGGAGAGGGGAACCTTGGACACCAGGGTCCAAGAGGTTAGGGCTGGGCACACCCCCACAGAAATGTAAGTATGTTTTCCAGTAATTTATAAATATACAAGCTGAATCTCTGCAAAACTGGTATGGATAGTGGGTTGCTTCTTTTACACAGCTGCAGAAGTGCTTGCAATGTCCAATCCCATGCAGGGTGTTTGGCCAGGATGAGACAATCATGTGATAAGTAGGAAAATCATAAAAGTAATAACTTAATGCATAACTTAATAATACAACAAAATGAATACAGATTTTACAGTCTTATCAGTCATGCATGACATACCTGGGACATCTTACACTTTTATTAATGTGTCACTGCCTACCTGAAATGGTAAAGCAAGTTAAAGCAGGTAAGCATGCAGTACTGTGTATCATATCTTCCAACCATCAGTTAATGCTGGGGTATGCCCAGATTAAGAGTCACTGTTCTGGTCTGCTCATTGTCTGAAATATGCTGTAGGCTGCACTCAATAAATGAACAGCATATATGGGTAAGTTATCAGAAGTCCTAGACAACGCTCCATGGTCTGCATGTCAGACTTGAAGCAACATTAAGCAAAACATTTTGAAAGGTGATGGTGCTTTGATAAGTAATGTGTTCAAAGTGCTTACTATTCCTGTATTCACTGCTTGTGTGTTCCGATCTGACACCATTCAACTGTTACATGTGCATGAATAAATAATGCACCAGCAAATGTCAGAAATAAATGTAGTGTAATACCCAGATTAAGGTTCAAGCTTGTGTTCTGCTCATTTTATCTGAACTATGCTGTAGCTGTTGCACTCAGTAAATGAACATGGTATATATGGGTAAATTAACAGAAGTCCTGGACAACTATCCATGTGTCTAAATGCCAGATTTAAAGCACCATTATCAATAAAGGTTAAAAGGAGATGGTGGTTTGAAGCGTAATGTTTTCAAAAAAAGTGTTCATTATTCCTGTATTCACTGCAAGTGTCTTCTAATCTGACACCAGTCAACTGTTACATGTCAGCTACTAAATAATGCATCAACACATTTCAGAAATAAATATAGAATAAGGGTCAAGCTTATGTTCCAATAATTCTTACCGAAATATGCTGTAGATAGTACTCAGTGAAAAAAGGGGTATATATATTTAAGTTGAGAGAAGTCCTAGACAGCCATACATGTGTATGAATGCCATATCTGAAGCGACATTAAGCAATAAAGTGTAAAAGGAGATGGTGCTTTGATAAGTAATGGTTTCAGATAAAGTGCTCACTACTTCTGTATTCACTGCATGTGTGTTCTAATCTGACACCAGTCAACTGTCACATGTGAATGAATAATGCACCAACAAATGTCAGAAATAAATGTAGTGCGATACCCAGATTAAGGGTCAACTTGAGTTCTGATCATTTTTCTGAAATATGCTGTAGTCAGTAAATGAACAGGGTATATGGGTACATTAACAGAAGTTCTAGACAGACGATACATGTGTGTAAATTCCAGATTTGAAGTGACATTAACCACTAAAGTGTAAAAGGAGATGGTGTTTTGATAAGTAATGCTTTCCAATAAAGTGCTCATTATTTTTGTGGTCACTGCTTGAAGGTTTCAGTCTGATACCAGACACAGCTATGTATGTGTATAAATGTACGATTTCACACGTCCCAATGAACATTTTAAAGGAAATGGTGCTCTGATAATTCATTATATTCAAATAAAGTGCTTATTATTCCTGTAGTCATTGCTTGTAGGTTACAATTCCATGGCAGCCAACTGAGAAATGATTAGCTGTCTAGTGTAATTAGTGTACACGAACTTACCTCTCAATTGGCATGAATTTTGCAGAATGTAATGACTACAGCCCCATATGTCTGGTCCTTGATTTGCAGATATATGACATTTCTTGGAATGTGATTTAATGGCAAATTTGTTATCAGAACACCTTGCTACTAATGTATGAGCACACTATGTAAAAACTTCCCTTGTTGATGTGCCTTTGTACGACCATTTGATATAGATTTCCCATAATGTCCCATGCTAACAGGTTGAGAGTTATGCACATGCAATATCATTTATACAATATAAGCAGTCACTGTTCTCAAAATTGAAATCTTACATATGTAGAAATGTGTAGTAGTAGTCTGTACAGTTATATTATCTACAAAGTTACTAATGTTCTTTTTTTCTCTCACCTCACCCCTTCTCTTCTTTAATTTATTAATTATATTTATTATTATGATTTGATATTAATATATTATTTGTAATTACCTCTTATGTTGGCCTTATGTATAATTTAATATTGCTTTGCTGTTAAAATACTTTAATTTACATTATTTATTGTTTTGTTCCTCATTATATCCTTTCTATTTCTTTCCATTACTCATTATTTGTTTTTATTATGTTATTAATTACATTTGTTTGGTTATGTTTATTTTTATCTTATGTTTATATATAATTTACCACAGCTCAACAAGGTAGGCTGGTTCCAGGCGATCCACCTACCTTGGTTCCCCAGCTGCAGCACTGAGACCCAACACATCTGGGCTGCAGCCTGGTGGCACCCCCTCTGATGCCCCTGCACTACTTGCTCCATCAGGTAGTTCCACACCACAGGCTGGGGGTGGTCTCACCTCTAGGAGTGGAAGTGGAGGAGGTGCTTTTTTCACCTGCAATGAACTGCCAAGCATGGTGTGTGGGTTGTTACTCTGAACTGTCGGTGCACACTTATGCTGAATGGAGAGCATGCTATCCATCCTGGTGGGGCAGTCTCACCTGCAGGACCAGTGTCAACCACTGCCTCCACAGGAGCAGTAAAGGTGCAGTGCTGACAGTCCCATTGGTGAGGACTTGTGTCACACTGCTACCATGTCTGATTCTGTGGGACTGGGATTCCACAACACACTCCCCAGCCAAGGTATTCACCCCCCTCCTGTGTCACACATCAACCCTGTCTGTTGTCTTGTCTGTCTTGTCTGTTTGCAAAAGCTTCCTCTTCTTCCCAGCTTACCTCCCCCACACATACCTATGTACCTTCTCCAACATTCCAGTCTCACCTTAAAAAAAATGGGTATCTGTCCCCAAAAAAATATTGTCCCATACATAGCTCTCCATTTTGCACGTGTCCACTGGACACACTTAATTTGGTCCAACTGGCTTGATAACACACTTATGTTGTCCTCATCCCTCTCTCTGGGGGTGACAGTCCAAATTCAGTTAAAAAAATATGCTAAAGTGCATATTTGTTGCTGTTGAAGAAACAGAGGGCTATGGTTCTTTCCTACACCCTTCCTGCACAATCCTACTTGCCTTTCACTATGTTTTTCCCCCTGGTTGCACCCCATTTCACCACGGTCCTATCTCCCCATTTTTCATTTCTTTAAATATTTTTTGCATGATGCTGTGTGGCTTGGACTCTGGTATAGGAATACATCACTATAAAGCCAGACACATAATAATGGATGTAAGTGAGGGATCTAACAGCAGGTGACTGTGCAATTATATCTGCAACATTTAAAAATACACATGCTAAAATATGAATGGAAAAATATATGTATAACTGGAACTCTGGTGGAGAAATACATCCCTATAAAGCCATACATATAATAATAGATGTGAATGAGGTATGTAACAACATGTAAGTGTGCAATTATATATTTAAAATACTCCTCCTACAGCAGTGAATCAGTAGCTGAATCTGTTAAATGCTTTCAAAACATTAATTTTTGGTCCACATAGTCCTGGGTTCAAATCCAGTGGTGTCTAGCATTTAAAATACATGTATGTGCACATCACCATTATGAATTCTGATACGTGTGACTGTCTCATCACCTATTTACCCACCCACAGCAGTACAGATAGAATGTCTGTTTTTCAATGATGGAAGTCAAAGGCCTACAGATAGGAACACAGTTAACATATTCCTATTACAGCATTAGAAATTACATAGAGTGTCAGATCATGCATTATTATGCATTCACAGAGGATTTTGAAGTATGTAATTTAAATGAGGCCCAGCAATATGAAACTGTAGCACACAATGATTTGCTACTGACATTACAGATAACCACAGCTGCACAAGTAACATACACATATAGATGTCATGCTAGAGGCAAGGGTTGCAAACGCACATGTTCCAGATGACTATCATAACATAACACATGAATTGGCGGTTGTTCAAATGGTTGACATAATGGCAAATGTACCCCCTACCTTCTTCTAAGACACAACAACTATGTTGCCTTTTATTCTGTTAATGATACCTTTGGCTCAGGGGTGCCAGAAGCTGTTAAAGACTGGGCGAGGGTGACAGAAGCAGTTAGTGAACTAAAAAGGGTAATTTTTTTTATAACTATTTGCTACCACAACATAGGTTCACTTGGAGGACATTTTAAGCTTAGCCAGTTCCCTTTTGGTGCTTGAATTAACATTTTCTGATTGATCTTAGCTATCCCCATGGCAGATAATTGTATATTAGTCCTAGTGAGAACAACTGGGATCATACCATAGATAACTTGAGGGGGCCATGTAAGGGATGCAGCATTTAGGAACTGCCTCTATCCATTAGTGGCATGAGGGGAAATCCTGGAGTACATTTTCTATTACCCATCCTTAGATCCAAATTGCATTTGAATATGGATGGATGAGCTTTGCTTTATTTTTATGGATCGTCTGTTCCAGAACAGTGGTAGCCTCTGTGATATATATCCATCTCTCCACAACATTCAGTTTAGATACCTGGACTGAGTATTTCTTTTTTTTTTCAAAACAGGTTTATTGTTTTAACATATAAGAGAAATATCATAACAATTTTATACAAGTAATTAAAAATAGGTATTATTATAATATTCAACAAAACAACTAAAGTGTTTACAAAGACATCCACTACAATCAGATCAATTAATTAAACTAAAATACCGTGCTATTAAAATTAGAATTTTTTTAACAAATTTTGTAAATTATCCCATACAATATAATATGATGTTTTTCTAGTTGTTCTCATTCTAATTGTGCTTATTTCCATATGACACATTATATTCATAACATTTTTAAATTCATTGAATGAAGGAGGTGTATCTGAAATCCAATTTCTAGTTATTATTTTCCTGGCCACTGCTAGGATAGACCATAACAAGGGAAGCTTAATCTTTTTAACACATTGAGGTACAGGTGTGTTGAATAATATAAGAGACTTAGAAATAATGAAATTATCTGTAAAAGAGCCTGCAAAAATTCATTAATTGACTTCCAGTATTCTTTCAACTTCATACAGTCATAAAACATATGAGCCCAGTCAGCATTCATTTCTACATTACATCTCTTACATAGATTATCTTTATTATTTATTTTATTCATCATCAAAGGTGTATAAAAGATCTATGTAAAAATTTCCATGTATAAAGTCTCCAGACAATGGAAGATGTAGTTCTATAAGCAGATTCCAATATATATTGTTTATCTTGTTGAGTTGGTGGGTCCCCATTAATAGAGGTGAAATAATTCCAGTATGAATCTACACTGTAAAAAGTTTCTTGTCTGATAATTTTATGTATATATGAAAGTTTACCTTTATCAGAAACTTTATGCTGTAAATTTAATATCAAGTAATCAATCAGTTTTGGAATAGATTCTTTAACTGTTATAGACATTAGATCTATTCTATCAATGAGATGTTGTCTAAAGATCTGAACCTCTAACCAGCAAGTTTCTCTTAGATCAAATTCTTGTTTTAAGAAATCTAGATTTTTAACTTTATTATCAGATATCAGCTGATACCAGTACTTTAGATCATTATCTATAGCTAAATGAGCTCCTTCAGAAGTAGATGACATAAGCATACCCTGAGTATACATTATAGGGAATACAATAAAATTCCATTCCCTATACTCAGGGTGCATGAATATAAAGTTACGATAACTAATAATAATATTTAATGGATAACAAACCATATGTTTAGGTGTAATAGATGAAGTACAAAATTCATTTAGCAACCACAACATGGAGTTATTTACAATCATATTTTTATGTGTTAAGGAGATTTTCATGAAGTGCATACTAATTAGCTCCCAATAATCTTTCCATTTTGCGATATATGACTGATCTATTAATAAAGTAATAACTTTTATAATAGAAGAGATAATATATAAATTAAAGTCTGGAAAAGAAATACCCCCTTGAGACCAGCTATTAGTATGTTTCTTTAATGCAATCCTAGGTCTATTAGGTGCCCATAAGAAATTTAACATTAGTGTATTCAGTTTCTTGATAATTATTTTTGTAGGTGAAAGTATTATTGATTGTATTAAGTATAAAATCTTGGGGAATATTATCA
The DNA here is from genome assembly GCF_019279795.1 of Protopterus annectens. Classification (NCBI taxonomy): domain Eukaryota; kingdom Metazoa; phylum Chordata; order Ceratodontiformes; family Protopteridae; genus Protopterus; species Protopterus annectens. The sequence goes on along the minus strand of NC_056749.1, from coordinate 840,876,216 downwards.
TTTTAATAATTGTAAGTCTCTCCTCCATAGTAAAAAACATATTATTCCAGGTATTAAAAGATTTTGTATATTAAGAAAACAGGTATTATAGTTATTATATATAATAAATTTAATATCTTTAGATAGTATTATACCTAAATAAGTTATCTGACCTGAATTGGGTACATATTTAGTAAAATCACTAATGAGAATATTTTTCGTGTATATATAGGAAGTATTTTAGTTTTTTCTTCATTGAATATTAAACCAGAAATACTTTTAAAATTCATCATTTTATCAAATAAAGACTGCATAGAAGAATTAGATCCTGCTGATGTAATTAGAACATCATCTGCAAAAAGTTGAATTTTTGATGTTGTATTTTCGTCTATTTCAAAACCCTCTATGTCAGTACTGTTTCTAATCAAATTAGCCCAAGGCTCCATTACTAAAGTGAATAATAGTGGAGAAAGTGGACATCCTTGCTTTGTACCTTTAAGAATGGGTATTTTTTGTGAAACATATGTTCCTACCTTAATATACGCCAGCGTTCCTTTGTATAAATGCTCAATTAAATTTACAAATGCATCAGAGAAGTTTGTGCATTTCAGTAAAGTAAACAGATAGTCCCAACTTACTGAATCAAATGCTGAACCTATATCAAGACTAATAAGTGTTAAATCTTTCTTTTTCCTATTTGCAAAATCAATGTTAAAGTTCTTCTTATATTATCAAAAGTATTTCTATTTACAATGAAGCCCGTCTGATCTATATCTATAATGCCGGGGATGATTGTCTTCAATCTATCAGCAAAAATACTCATAAACATTTTATAATCAACATTAAGTAATGAGATGGGTCGATATGAAGAACATCTAGTTGGATCTTTATTAGGTTTTAAAATTGGTGAAATAAATGTATATTGCCAAGATGGGGGGGTTATTAACTCAGTTTGGGCCAAAATAAAAACCTTATGTATTAATGAATATGTAGTTTTAGAAATAATTTTATACATCTCTGGTATAATACCATCATTACCCGGTGCTTTGTTTGATTTAAGCTTATTTATTTGTGTAATAACTTCTGTATATGAAATACTCTTGTCCAATAGTTTAATCTGTTGTTTATTAAGCTTTTTATTCATGTTTGTGGTTATAAACTCCTTTATTTTATCTTTAGGTTCCATGTTAATGTTGTTATGGTTAATCTTGTGAAAGTGATTTCTAAATTCATCCAGTATTTCTGGTATACTAGAAACATTCTTCTTTTTCCTTAGAGAAAAGATTTCTTTGATATGGTTTTGTTTATTCAATCTTTTGTTTTATTTTTAAGTCTATGTAAGTATTTGGGGCTTATTGAATAAGACAAAAACTTGTATTTCTCTAAAGTTATTTTAACTTTATGAGTTAAAATTTCTTTGTATTTCTCATTTAGTTTGTTTATTTCTTCAATAACTTTCTTGTCCATAATATTTTCTTTATTATTATGTTTATAAGAGTCTAATTTACTTTGAATATCTAACAATTCCTTATCCCAAGATTTCCTTTTATTATTATACCATCTGATACTTTGTCCATATAGATATGATTTTAAGGCATCCCAAACATAGACAATGGAGACTTCAGGAGTATTATTTATGTCTAGAAAATGTTGTACTTCTGAAAGTATATATTCTTTATAGTCTTTTAGCTGAGTTAAGTATGCTGGTATCCTTTTGATCTGAACATTATGAGTATTTTTATCATGAATTCAAAAACAATTGAGTTATGATCAGATATAGGACATGAAATGATTTTGGAATTAATTAAATCTGTTACCATCTGGTTAGAAATAAAGACCCTATCTATTTTTGAATAAGTTTTGTATCTGTTAGAAAAAAGGTGTATGGTAATGATTTTGAATCTATCTGATTATTAATATCATTCAAATGATTAGAATTAGCAAAATCATTTAAATGTTTTGCATTAGATGTAATTCTTCTTTTCCTTATAGTGGTAGTATCACTTTCATGTAGTATACAATTAAAATCACCAGCTAAAATAATATCCCTATAGAGAATGATATGATCTTATCAATATGATGTTTCACTGTATTAATACCAATTCCAGGTATCCAATATACATTAATTAAAGTGTAAGTCTTCCCATTAATTTGTATTGTAACCATACAAAACATTCCTTTGTCATCCTGAAAAGACTTAATGGTTTTAGGAATGGGCATACTTTTATTCCATAAAATAGCCACTCCTCTTTTTTCTGAGTGTGCTCTGAACTAACCAATACTGTATACTTATTAGTGGCTAGTTTATCAATATCTTTTTTCAAGAGATGGGTTTCTTGCAGGAAGACTAGATTGGCCTTGTGTAAATTAATGTATCTTATTAGGCTTGCCCTTTTACACGGATTATTCAATCCATTAATGTTTAAAGAAATTCCTTTTAAAGATGTCATTTGGCATTTTTAAAACTCAAGAATCTTATGATCAAAATAACAAATAACAAGATAAATAATGTTACATCTCCTCTTTTAGGTGTACCTTTAAATATAGCTGTATTTATTAAATCTCTTATGGGATTTTGTATAGGATTCAATTTTGTTTGTAGTGACAATGAGTGTACAAAATATATTGTGGATGTCAAAACTATATACATATAACAATGAACAAGTGAAAATAATGTAAGGATTAAACCTTGCATCCAGCCTGAGTTGAAAACTCCAACTTAGAGTAGTATTTACTACTCAAGTTAACCCCTACCCTAAGCAGCAGTACCTCAGCTACCACCTTATCAATTTAATACTAGTTATATTTAACTGAGGTTAACAGTTTTCAATTCAATTATCTATCAAGACAAAACTACACATTTGGTAAAACAGCATCATGTAAACTAAAATAAACTTTTTTTTTTTTTAAACTGTTCATACTACTATATAGATCTATGTAATATATAACACTTGTATTCAAATAGCATTCAAATAATCTTGATGTTAGAAATCAAGAGGAGAGAAAATTACGTTCTAACATTCATTTAAATCAAAAACTTTGGCTAATATGATTCAGACATTACATATATTAAGATGCATCTATTTTCTGTCATGTGAATACTATTAACAGCTTCCAAAAAAAAAATCTTGAATTGTTTGTATATGAGCATTTACTTAAACTCATTATTGCCAATAGAGTAAAATATTGTATTCATAAAAATTATTATAAATCATATTGCATAGTTATGCAAATTCTCAGAAACACTTGCATTATTAAAAAAAAAAAAAGCCATCACACACATACACACAGACACACACACACATACATACACACACACATACACATATACACACACACACACACACACACACACACACATATATATATATATATATATATATATATATATATATATATATATATACACACATCTGATCTCACTGAGTTATGTCCTTGTTGAGCACTATCCTACTTGCTGTCCCTAGAATAAATCTGTCTGCTTTATAGAAAATAATGCACAGCAAACACATTTTAGTAACCAGATTTTACAATCATGCTAACCTACTGCTTTAAAATATATCACATGACATTTCTTCCAGAATAGAATTCTAAAATTGTTTATGCTTGTCAATCAGATGAATTAAATGAATTATAATAAAGTATATGTTTGGAACAGAAGTTTTTAACACAGATTATTATGCTGCTGTTAAGTAGATTTTCAAAAACATTTAAATAAATGTTTCATTTTCTATGCCTTCTAAAATAAGACATTTACTTACTACAAGAAACTACATCATTTAAACTCATTATAACTGACATTTTATGAATAGAGTATTTTTCCTGAATCTGTGGTGTGTCAGTATGATAACTAGGTCAGAGGTTATACTAACTGCTTTCAGTTTCTCTGTGAGAATTCTGTGAGTTGAAGCTTTTGAAGTAGTTCATGGACACTGTGCATGAGACAGCCCACATCCCAGATTGTCTCCCTTAACATTTTGGTGGGAAACTTATTAAAACTTGTGGCAAACATTCATTTTGTCAATAGAGCAAAATATTGTATTCATAGAAATTATTATAAATCATATTGGATAGTTATGCAGATTCTCAGAAACACTTGCATTATTATATAAAAAAAAAGCCATCACACCTACACACACACATACACATACATACACACACACACACACACACACACACACACATATATATACATATATATATATATATATATATATATATATATATCTGATCTCACTGAGTTGTGTCTTTGTTGAGCACTATCCTACTTGCTGTCCCTAGAATAAATCTGTCTGCTTTATACAAAATAATGCACAGCAAACACATTTTAGTAACCAGATTTTACAATCATGCTAACCTACTGCTTTAAAATATATCACATGACATTTCTTCCAGAATAGAGTTATAAGATTATTTATGCTTGTCAATCAGATGAATTAAATGAGTTATAGTAAAGTATATGTTTGGAACACAAATTTTTAACACAGATTATTATGCTGTTGTTAAGTAGATTTTCAAAAACATTTAAATAAATGTTTCATTTTCTATGCCTTCTAAAATAAGACATTTACTTACTACAAGAAACTACATCATTTAGACTCATTATAACTGACATATTTTATGAATAGAGTATTTTTCCTGAATCTGTGGTGTGTCAGTGTGATAACTATGTCAAAGGTTATACTAACTGCTTTCAGTTTCTCTGTGAGAATTCTGTGAGTTGAAGCTTTTGAAGTAGTTCATGGACACTGTGCATGAGACAGCCCACATCTCAGATTGTCTCTCTTAACATTTTGGTGGGAAACTTATTAAAAACTAGTGACAAACATTCATTTAGTAGTGTAAATGCATGTAAACATGACAAAACCTTCACAATGTATTCCACAGACCATTACAGCCTCTTACTTCTTTTCAGAAAGAGAAACAAATTGAATCACAGCTTGCCATTAAATCTTCAGATATTTTGACTGGTTATGAAACAAAACATTATAACTGACATATTTTATGAATAGAGTATTTTCCTGAATCTGTGGTGTGTCAGTGTGATAACTATGTCAAAGGTTATACTAACTGCTTTCAGTTTCTCTGTGAGAATTCTGTGAGCTGAAGCTTCTGAAGTAACTCATGAACACTGTGCATGAGACAGCCCACATCTCAGATTGTCTCTCTTAACATTTTGGTGGGAAACTTATTAAAAACTAGTGACAAACATTCATTTAGCAGTGTAAATGCATCTAAACATGACAAAACCTTCACAATGTATTCCACAGATCATTACAGCCTCTATGTAAGTGAAATTAAGCCCAAAATTACCAACAAGCAATAAAACTCAACATTCTTCTCCCAACTCAATTTTCATACAAATCCTATTATTCACTGTGCCCACACAATCAAAAGCATTTCTATATATTAATAAAGAAAAGAAAAAGAGAGTAGAAAATAAAAGGGAGTGTGGCAGAAATAAAAAATGTAAGAGAAAGCTGTAAGAAGTATATACAATGGAATGTTACTTACTGTTTATATTAATAGAGTTAAAAATAAAACATATTATTTACTCTTATTTAGTTCTGATTATTATTAGTTAAAGCATAACAGATTATTTACAAACAGGCATAAGCAGTATAATCAAGAAAGTATAATTAGAAATAGCATTTAAAGAACTTATAAAAACTTTTACAAGGAATAAATATGTTATTATTCTATTAATGATATTTTCATTACTGTTCTCTCCCTGCCCTCCCCCACCCTTTACCCACTACATAATCTAAATAGAATGTCATTGTTTAAACAAAGAAAATAATAAAAGGAGAAGGAAAAAAAAGGTAAAGATAAAAAAGTATCAAATTACTAACCTTACTTCTTTTCAGAAAGAGAAACAAATTGAATCACAGCTTGCCATTAAATCTTCAGGTATTTTGACTGGTTATGAAACAAAACATTTCTTTGCACATAGAGAATAACTTTGATTAAATCTTTTCCAAAATATTTGTGGCTTTCTGGAAATGCAGGAACTATATTCAAAAGATTAATAATGAACTAAAATGATGAGAGAAAAAACATATAACAAATCATTTGTTTTTAGTCTCTTCTTCTTCTCTGAAGTCTTCCACGAAGCTTCAGTTGCCAATCTCTTTAATGAAGAACTAGCCCATTCCATTTCTTCTATTTTATCCAAAATCCTTTTTTCTTTGACAAACAGTAAAGCAGAGTCTAAATCATCGAAAACCTTAGGACCATCAGGAAGGAAGATTTTAAGCTTGGCAGGAAACAGAAGGTATGTTTTAAACTGTGCTTTTTTAAGCTCCCTTATTAGTGGCAGAAAATTTTTTCTTTTAGCTATTACCATGGAAGAATAGTCATTGTCAAAACGCACAGTTGTCTCATTAATCTTAACAGGAGCTTTAGCCCAAGCAGATTTAAGAACCATCTCTTTATCAAAAGATGATAGAAATCTAACTATAACTGATCTAGGATATTTTTTGTTAGAGTTAGTATTAGCTATAGATCTATGTGCTCTTCGATACCAAAGAGAATGCTTCTGGTAAGTCTAAAGTTTTAGGAGCCAAGTTGTTAAAAAGAAGTAATATTGTTACCTTCAATATTTTCTGGCAGTCCAAAAATCCTAATGTTATTGCGCCTAGATCTATTTTCCAGGTCATCCAGCTTTGTTTGTAAATGTGTATTTTGTTTCAGCAGAAACTCAATGTTGATTTCCTCTTCTTGGATTCTATTTTCCATGTCATTCACAGCTTCTTCTATGCCTGTCATCTGGTTCTTCTGTTGTTGCAGGTCTGTATGTAACAGGTCTATTTGTTTTGTAGTTTTTTCTATGAAGGTGTCTATTTTAGTATCCATTTTATCCATTTTATCAGTAAGTTGCTGGATTATAATTATCAGAGACTGAAGTTCTTTCTTGATGCTGGAGTCTTGAGAATTTGTCTTACTGGAACTCATTTCAGACTGATAAACTGACAGGAAAATTTCCACAGTGATTTCTGACAGGAATATTGTTAAGATTTCCTTTCTTTTTTAGATATAGTTCAAGAACTATATAAAACAAACGTATTTAGAAAGAAAATTACTTCAAAAATTAATTTTTTAAGTAATTAATTCCTGTCAGTGTAATGAAATTGGTGGAGCTGAAGAAATCTGCTGCTATCCTGTGTTCATCCTTGGCCACGCCCCCTGGACTGAGTATTTCTGATGCCATTTGACTTGCTGATGTTCAGTAGGTCCATCTGTAGTATATCGGAGGATGCTTTGTATGCCAGACATGTCACCTCTAAGCACTCTGTATGATACTGAGCATAGTAATAAATCTTTGAGGTGGTCCATGCAAGACATATTGTTTAGGACTTGTATCCTTTTAGTAAGGTATCTCTGAAGGTATTCCAATTGTTGCACGTGGCTGGACAGATACATGCCAAAGTGGGCATTATACAACATGATTGACATAATGAGAGCTTTGTAAAGGGGGACAACAACATCTCTAGATCTAGTCACAATCAATTTGTTTATAAGCTGTGCAATATAGAAATATTTTCTTATGACTCTGGGCACATGTTGGTCAAAAGTTAGGTCACTGTACACACAAGTACCCAAATGCCAAACAATTGGATCAGTTCTCAGATGGCATTGTCATGGTTTTGACACCAGTTATTATTTGGGACAAACCTGCCTGCATAATGGTTAAGTCATTTGGGGATTCAATAACTTCTCCTAGCTTGCAGTCATCTCAAACTTAGCTGGCCAAAGCTCTTTGGTATTTCCTTCTGCTTTTGAGATGTATATGCCAAACAGAAAAAGTCTCAGCACCGAACCCTGGGGGACTCCATTGGTGACTGGTCTCTTCCCCTGTTATGATCTCCTGCATCCTGTGAGCCAAGTTGGCAAAGCAGCTGGTGATTGATGTAAGTGTTTGCTCCTACATTATTTATCTTTTGTATTACACCTGAGTAGGGGATTTGTGTCAAAAGGCTTGGCCAGGTCAAGGTAATGTGGTGTGAAGTGTTTTACCTTCATCCATTGCTTTGGTAACAAGAGTAAAGCTTAAAATTTGCCCATGATTTTGAGCCTTTCACACTTTCCTCTGGGCTGTTTTCAAACACATTTTTAGGGCCATGCATACATGTATGCATTCCTTGATGCACCTTCCTGATTATATTAAATTATATTCCTTGTATAATACAGCACACTTGTTAGACTTAAGTTAGTGCATTTTAAATTTATTGTTTAAACATTTTTCCAGTAGGCAATGAAACAAAAATGCATTAACCAATAATGACAAAACTGCCCTATTCAGAATATTTCCATCATAAAGGTCTACTTCTACACACAACTGCATTTTAAATTTGTTTGAACATTTTTCCAGTAGGCAATGAAGCAAAATGCATGCACCAATAATGACAAAACTGCCCTATTCAGAACATTTCCATGATAACAGTCTACTTCCACACACAATTGCATTTTAAATTTATTGTTTGAACATTTTTCCAGTAGGCAATGAAGCAAAATGCATGCATCAATACTGACAAAACTGCCCTATTCAGAACATTTCCATGGTAACAGTCTACTTCTACACACAATATATAAATACAGAATCACAGTAGAGTATAAGCCATAGGCATGTTGCACAGCTTCTTGAACTTATTTTCAATTGGGGGGGGGGCAAAAGGCAAAAACCCAGGGACACATTTTAAACATTGTGTGTATAATTTTGGAAAGTTGCTTGCATAAAATGTTATGTTACCACCATGCATATCATTGCTAAGTCTTGAACCCAGAATCATGTGCACTACAGTCAGAGCAAGATACCACTAAGTTAAACCAGTGGTTTCTTGACAGATAGGAAGGCAAACTTAAATGGCTACCATATCATTTTGTGAATTCAGTTCTCATGTCTCACCATAGCTCTCATCCTCTTAGGATAAAAATACAAAACAAAGCCAATAATGGGGGAATACAGCCCCAAAATAGGGACACATTTCAAATACTGATTTTGTAACCTTAGAAAATTGCTAGAATAAAAGTTTTGTTTTACCTCTCCTGCAAACCAGAGGAACAGAACAAAAATGTGAGGCATAAATTCACAAGTGATAGTGGCTAGGGACTTTAGGCTTTTTTTGCTCTATGGTTCCGGAGCCCATGCTTTGGCTAACATACTTACCTTAAACACATTCCTCAATTTCCTGTGGGATGGGTTCCCTCAATCAGGCTCTGGCTGCCACAGGTCACACTGTTACTCATAAGTGTTGTTGTCCACATTCTGCAGCCTCTCTGACTATGCTTATTGCTTGTAGCACACACGTCTGTATGTAATAATTATCTACTACAAACATTCTCTTTGTGCTAATGTAGTATCTTTATCCCAGCACTTTCCACTCTAACATATGAGAAAGGGGATGGATTCCACATTGATGCCTAATATCTTGTTGAATAGTTGCATGAGATTGCCTGTTTATACCGCAGATCAGCTGTGTATGCTGCAATTAGCATTCCTGAACCACAGAGTGGTTCAGAGGCAATCATCTGCTAATGAGATCAATCTTATAAAGGCAAATTCCTAGCTAGGGCAACCATTGTGTATGAAAGTTACTTTCTGTGCTGAACTTGTCACAACACTTATATATCTGTATCTTTCAACAGAGGAGTATTGTACTCCATCAGGTGTGTAACCATTTTGTTTCCAACATGATGCATATGTTTGAATATACTTAGGGGGAACGGGGATTACATCAGTAAGCCTTTCTTAGAACTGTACTGATGACATGCCATTGATCTGCAGCTGTGTAACACCTACATAGGATGTAGACTAAGCAAGAGTATAATGCTGTCTGTTAACTAGAGACACAGGTCTCCTGGATACTTCCTTTGTTAGCAGTTGTAATACTACACAGCTATTTGTTTGGTATTCTATTTTATACATATGGGGGTCCTGCTATGGGGCACACTACAGTTTGACTCCTGTGTTGGGTGTGTGATCATATGTGGGTATCTGTCATGGCACAAACAGGAGTAGGTCACTCTTGCTACTATCCTAGTTGGTTCCACACCCTTTGTGTGTCTGCCACACTGTTGCATATGGGATGTGTAATCAAGTGGGGAATACGGATAGCCTTCCTTTATTACTGTATGTGTACATACTGTACACCCACATATGTAATCCTGACATGTGTTCTCATTTTGATTTGTATTTCGGGTTATATCATGCACACCAGACACTGCCCATCTTTCACTGAGGCTGAAAAGACCTCATAATTGTGGCGTTAAGACAACACTACCAAGTCCTGTTGTTCAGAGGGAGGGCAAATAGCAAGACCAACAAGCCTTGTGGGATGAACTGGTCCATAACATAAATGTGAGTCACCAGAATCACGCATATGAGCAGGTGCAATACCATGCCGCAGACATGATCCACTTGTCATGCAGACAGGCAGTGGACAAGGCCAGGGATCATCAGATCACTGTTGGTGGGCCTGCAGCGGAACAACCTCTGCCAGCAACTGAAAAATTCCTGGTGAACCTTGCAACACAGGAAAGCACCCAGGCATCCATCACACAATATATATTGGATGTGGGTGCCACCGTCCACATGAAAGGAGCATCCAAGTGAGCTTATTTGGATCGGCATTGGAATAGCTGTAGCACTTAGCTTGTCAGGGTGTACATAGTTTTACGTGGGTGTCAGTTGTTTTATGGGGTGGGGGGAAGGAGGTTAGCTGCCATTTTAAGCTCATGCAGAGATTGTGATCCACATACCTGTTAACATAACGGTTACTGTAAATGGGAGATATTTGGACATAGTACCAATGTTATAATGTAGTATAAAGTATAAAGTAGTATAATGTGGTGCTGTTTACATTATCTCTCCCTCAAATGTTTTTCAGGACCATCAGGAATAGGAAGAGCCCATGGTCTTGCTGCTGGTAAGCAGAAAACAGTTTTGTCAGTGAAGTAGATTTACTTCAAGGTATTAGCTCAAGTGTCATCCCAGGTCTGCATGCTGGATTGATGTACTGTCTGCATGACTGACAAATGTACAGATATGTTCTGACTATACACACTTTAGTGTCATACCTGTGCCTTGTAGATGTAACCACAGTGACTGATTTCACATTATTGCCAGGACTTTTCCGATGGCCATACCAGTAAACTGGGCAGAGTTCTGCAGAGTGTCAATAGTGTACGTAATTTATGTTTTGCTCATGAGAGTCCAGTTTAAAGATCTGTTATTTTCAAATACGTACAGATTTGAGTTAGAAAATAATCTCCTCAATTCCTACTATATCAGATTGTGGGTTATACAAGACTGTAATAGTGACAGCAGTGTATACAGCTTAACATAAATTGCAACATAGTACTTTAAAGCACAGTAGTGCAGATATTAATGTGATGTTTTTCCCTTTATAACACAGGTGACCTGAGAGGCTATTTTTTGTCCCCTTCACAACCTAATGTCATTGTCTCCTAAGACACTGATGATGATGGTGGCCAAAGTTAGGCACAGCTGGTGGTTGCAGGGGCTGAATCGGTCACAGAGATTTACATCCCTCGTTTGCCCTCATAATCACCGTACACAGTCAGTATGCCTACACATACCCAGTCCCCTGAGGCAATAGATATTGGACAGTTGGAGGGTGGAGACATTGAACAGTGAAGTGTGGCTACTGTGGCCGCAGTGAGTGTCAGTACTGGCCATAGTCAAACAGTTGGCAAGGTTCCACACAGGTGGACTGATAGGGGTGCTCATAGGGGCCTGCTGTGCCTCCACCACCTATTGCAGGTGTCTCATCAGAAGTCACTCGGTGTATATTTAGGGCCATTATGGAGGCACAGGCACATTCCAAAAGGAACTCCAGATGAATGTTCATGGTTATGGATGCAGCAGAGTATAACATCTGTTACTGTCTTCACTGCATTGCTGATACCCTGGATCGGTTGACTGACGCAGTGGGAAGACACTGGTCTGGGACAGATCACACACTATCTGTCTTGGAATGCACATTGCCTGTGATGGAATGTCTGGTTGGAGTTGACCATCAGACTCATGGATATAGGTCAGCAACTACATCTGCTGAGAGTCTATGTGGCTGTGCACAATCACCCTCCCATAGTGGCAATACATCCAGTGCTCCAGAGGGGAGAGTGCTGTCCACACCAAGACATGGCAGGCCATGAGCTCATGATCCTAGGAGTTCCTCTGGAGGACACCATCCCGGCAGACAGCAATCACCCTTAGGTAGTAGCCCAGCATCTGACCGTGAGCATGGAGGTTCCAGTGCAACTACTGGCAGAGCCTGTTCTCATATTCAGGGGTGGAGATGATGAACTGTCAGCTCTGCCATGCATGGCTCAAAACTGTCCAATATACAGACACATAGGGCTAGCATTGAGCTTGGTTGTGTTCATACAGACACTCACACACCAGTGTCACATCTAGGTCACCTACAGACAGACACGCCACATTTACATGGTCCATATTGCGTGCTTCCTTTTCTGACTCACATGCATGTCTGCCAACCTATTGGGTCAGCCTAGGCCTCCTGCACCCCCATACAACACCCTGTGCAAGTGATGATACCTGTGTCACATCCCTGTCATCCTTCTCATAGATGCATGGAAATGAAGCTATGTGTCTGATGCACACTGTGACTATCTACATTAATATGTATTTGTTTCATCCATTGTTGCCTTTGACATGATGCTTGTACTGGTCATTTACAGATATTGTACACTGCCATTTGTAATGAGTACTTTACAATGGATGATGTTGTAATGGCTGTGTAGTCACACAATGAAAGGTGCCTCATGGAACTGTTTACATTTTACTTTCAGAATTGTGTAGGACACACTTATGGGTGCACATCTGCAACAAACCCATCAATGTCAGAGCATAGGATAGAATGACAGCAAAGAAGAAAAATGTCATCAGAAAGGTAAAACAGCATAGGTGCATAGCTCCATAGGTTCATATGTGTATAATAGGCTAACAAAAACAATGACTTTTCTCAGCCTAGCCATGTCCATGAGCTCTGATATGGTCTAATACCCTTGATAAGTGCAAGCAGGGTTTTGGGAGCTGAGACATGTACATGTTGGGGCATGGGAGATGAACCACCAATGTTTTCCATCTGTCCCTTAGAGACATTTGTCCTAAAGCAATTATCATTGTCACGTTCCCCTTCCTATCATGTAACTTGCACCTGATTTGTGGTAGGTGGAATTCTGCTCCACATGGATGGGGGCCTGTTACATATTGGGTGTTGACTCTGGGCTACATACCTGTCTCTCCAGCATGTCCTATTTATACTGTAGTCAAGGTGCAGGTGTGTAGGACAGGTAATTCTTGTGCTAGTCCTTTCTCGGATGTGTCTGATGCCTCGCTGCATGGCAGGCATACACCTCCCCTCCAAAACATGTCGGAGACAGAATACACAGTTACAGCCTTGACATGGTCTGCATAGGACATGTTATGTGCACTGTGAATTGTTTTACTGTGGAACCTTTGTGGATGTTACAGTTGTCAGATATGCCTGGTTAGTTACATACCAAAGGTGGCATTGCACTCAATGATAGGTGTTATGAATGCTGAATACAGTGGAACAATGATTTTCTTGGATTTACATGCCACACCTTTGTTTATAGGTTGCACCACATAGAATGAATCCCCAAATATTACCAACCCATGACAATAAGAGGCTAGATCACTATCTATGTGTCCATAAGTCCCTGACTACTGGGCCAACTGATGGAGGTGTGCGATCAATATGATAGTTACCTGGGGTGGATGGCTTCCCAAGGAATAGTATTGTGCATTCTTTAGCATTTCATGTTAGTCCATGCCTCTAACAATAACTGAATGTCTTTGTTGGCCCATCCTGGATAACTGTTGAGTCAGTTTGAGACTCAATGACAGCTCCTAATTTGCAATCATCTGCAAATTTAGTCAGTCAGAGGCCAATGACAGTGGCCATGACTGCAGAGAAGTAAATGACTAGAACAAGCAGTCCCAGGAATAGTTTGTGAGGGAGTCCACTGGTGACTGGCCTCATTGTAGCAGTGTACTCCCCAATGCTATTGCCCTGGATAATGTCTGTCAGCCATCTGGGTTTGGTCCAGTGTCTGTAGGTGTACTACATTTTTAATGATCATTTCCATGATAATTCTATGCCAGACTGTCTGGTACTGTTTTTACATTAAAATGACAACATATAGGTGATAACATGTTAAATTTACTCATCTTTCAGACCACTGCATAACCATAGCCTGTTGTAACGTATACACAAGCAAGAATCTATTGCTAATGGCATTATCCCTGACTGCTGACGAGATGTGGAAAGCATTCTCAATCCTCTACTCCTACTCCACACAAACACAACATGTGAGAGATGTGACTATATTAAAAATGTTGCATCCATGCTCTCTCACACACCAGTCAGTACATATGACAATGAGCGGTTTGACAACATGCACACCTCAACTCCTACTCCACCCAAACCCACATCACACATACCTACATCTGTGGAGGTCCATACCAGACACAAGTAAACACCAGACACCTCAGAAACCCAAACCCAAGCTCACTACACATAATCATACCTCTAAAGAACTCAGTACACATAATAACTCATGGACCACTGTCTCACCGGTCAAACACCTAAGGCAAAACACAAAATCAAACATATTACTCATAAGTGATTATATCATGAGACACATTGATGTGCCTCTCACCAAGCTATATAAGAGAAAGTTCACAGTCAGCTTTCTGTGAGGTGCAAGGATATGCCATATCACACATGCTAAACCAAAAATAAAATACAGCCTCCTGCACCAAAAGTACCACCAAAAAATCCAAGTATTAAAAAGTCAAAATATAAGGCAGTACTACCAGGCTGGAAGTGAAGTAACTTTATTAAAACAATAAATATAGCAGCATCATAAGCGCTTTTGAGTTTAATAAAGTTACTTCAGTTCCAGCCTGGTAGTACTGCCTTATATTGCGACTTTTTAATATCACACATGCTCTCAAGTCTGTCAACATCAGGTACTGTTACAACTTGAGACATACTTCTCTGGACTGTCTGCAGACACATGACTAAGCTTAAAGACTATGAGTCTCAGGCAGGTATGCCCTTGGCCTTGAGCTGCATTTTACCATCACCTAGGATGATGGCTCAATACAAATGGAAAATTATTGACTTCAATAATTGCCTTAGTGTATGGTGTCATTGTAAGGAGATCCACTATCTGTCAGCCTGGGATGACTTGCTCAACAGACCTCAATGTTTTGGCAGAGATGGTTTTCATCTGTCACCTCTGGGATTTTAGCTACTGGCTAAGGCTGTTGCCACCCTCATACCCCACCTTTTAGGTGGTGTCTCAAGGGAAAATTTTCCAATGAGAAAATGTCATCTACAAAAAACATTATGGTTATGCTGCTAAATGCTAGAAATGTCACAAAAAACTCCAATCACTGGAAGATGTCCCCACCTTGGAAGATGCAGACATTTGTGCAGTCAAAGACACATGGGTCAAGGCTGTGGAGAGCACCACAGCCATACCAGGCTATATCTCCTTCCACACATTCAGACATTAAACTTAAGGCATGCAAAGTAATGGCAGTGGTGTATACATATTCATTAAGGATAGATACACATCCAGATTGATTAGACAGTATGATTCCCTGGAGAAACTGCAGGTGCTATTGACTACTTGTAGGACACCTACTCAAGCCATTGCCAGCTTCAGATGCCATTCCATGAATCAGGACACCCACTGTGCATATATGGATCTACTTGAGTCTATCAAGATACATCAAAACAAGATGATTTTGGGTCACTTTTAACTACCCACCAACTGGGTAGATTATTTATTCTCAAACTCACTTACCCACAGGTTAGTCAGTTTCTTTAACTGCAATGCCATGGACCAGTGGGATGACATCC
>NC_056749.1:840725293-840855293 GCF_019279795.1 Protopterus annectens | reverse complement strand
ATTCATCACACAATCACCTGCATAAATATATACATTGGTTATTCCTCCATTACCTAACACTTACAGTGCAAGATCAATTTCTATATTACTGTCTTTAGACTGAGTGAAATGCTCATATACCAATGATGAGTTACTGTTACAGCAGTTACAAGGGAACACTGCTGTGTTGGGGTGGGTGAACAACATCACATGTTCTGCTGGAATGTACAATTTAACCCCACTGTCTAACATTTCCATTCAGTGATGTACTGCATTAGCACTGTATGACTATTCCATGCATGAGGCCTACTGAATAAAAATCGAAACATGTTAGTGGAATGTGTATTTGTAGTCCCATGTGGATGTCATTTCTGTCCACCTAGCCCACTATAGTTGCTTGCATAATATATGCAGTCCATACATCCAATGACATATAATAATCCACTAGACTACTGTATAGGTTATGGGCTTACCCTGCAAATGCAGCAGTTGACACAACTGTAGCTCAGAGCTGACTCTGTCTGGTGCAAGCAGTACACATCCAATACATGGATAGGTACAGGATGTGTGAGTTGCCTGACATCAATTTTAATTTATGTATGTGAGTAGCAGTAAGGTGTTAGCCCCTAGGTCCCTAGGTTGTCAGTGAATGTGCTATGCATTGTCTCTTTGCCAAATCCAGGCCATACTGAGCACACCAACGTCTGCCTACAAGGACATCAGCAGGGAGCTCCTCCTCTGAGTCCTCCTGTGACTCTGGCTGTGGTGACTTAGGCACTGGAAGGGGGCTATATATCCCTTCCCTTTGCTGATCCTGCTGCAGCTGTTTCTGCAGTATCAGGTTATGTAGCATAGCAAATACTGTGAATATCTGTGCACATGTGACTGGAGTATATTGCAGGGCTCCACCAAATATATTGAGGCACCAGAACCATGACTTCAGAAGCCTAAACACACTCTCTGTGATGTTCCCAATTTGTGCATGTGCTTCATTATGGTGTTCTTCCATGGGTGAGTGTGCATTTCTAATAGGTGTCATCATCCACAGTTCCAGGGCATAGCCTGCATCCCCTAGTAAATGGCCCTGTGGAATGTCTCCCCAGCAAACATCTCAACAGCTGTGATGTGTACCAGATATGGGATTTGTGATAATTGCCAGGGTTGCCACCACACACATTCAGGATAATCTCCTGGGCATTGCACATGACCTGGCAGTTGATGGAGTGGTACCCCTTGTGGTTAATATACATTGTACTCTGCTCACCAGGTGGTGCCTTAATGTGTACATGTGTGCAATCTATGGCACCCAGCACTTTAGGATAGTGTGCTACATGGTATTAGTGCTGCATATTGCTGGCTCTCACCTCAGGGTAATGGGGAAAAGGTATGTGCTCACTGGCATGTGAAAGAATAGTATCCAGGAATTGGTGAAGTATCCTGGATGCAGATGTATGTGACATCTCCATCATGTGCCCAGTTGATCTTTGAAAAGTACATGTAGCTAGTATCCTTAGGGCTACAAATACCTTTGTTCCAACTGGGATGGGTTCCTCTATGTTACCTCTGGCTCGGAGTTGAGGGCAGCAGAGCTCAGTGAGTTCTTGTAACATGTCCCTGTCCACCCTGTAGTGCTCTGCAATCTCCAGCTCATGTAGCTCCTTGAAAGTTTCTCTGGGCCTGAAACCCTTTTCCTTCTCTACCTAGGCCTATTGTCATCAACACCAGCAGCATTAACTTCAGCATCTAGCACATACAGATATAGCATAGCTGCAGTAACCCCTAGCATTGCTCCAGTTAAATTTCCCAAGTCTCTACTTCAATGGTCCAGAGTACTCAAGGAAAATCAGAATATAGGGTATATGCATACTTTATACAGATCTGCTTTAGGTCCACTATGTGGGATTGGCCAATTATGATGCAGTTCACGTACCCAGGATATAATTGACATAATTTAAAGGTCCTCCTTTAGTGTGCAATATGGTGCTATGTGCCCTGGCGTGCAGCATAGCTTATACAAAAGTCATAAATATTTATTTAAGATATTCAGTTTTAATTCATTGCTGTCATCACTGTCATGTGGGTAGTCTGCTCGCATGAACATGGTAAGCTATACGGCTCACCAGGCAAACACGCGAGCTAGGAACAAAAAAATCCTGAAAATAATAGACACATCCCCTGATGTCATCCACATCTAGTGGGAATATCAACATCATGTAGGAGACTGCATGAAGTGGATATGCAGGCACAGTTGCTCCTTTTAGCAATTCAAGAAATCCCCCTGATTTTCATACATATCTGTGCTGGCTAGAAACTACATGGCTCATAGCTGTGTGAGCTGGGTAATAGCATGTATGCACCATTGTATAGACCCAACGTAAGGTCCTACAATACATTTGCGAAAACCATATTAGAAATGTTATTTTTATTTTTATTTTGTTCTGTAATGCATGTTTGAGCACTGCGGTGCAAAGCGCAAACATACCAAAGTTATTTTTAAAAAATATTATTAATTTTACATATTCCTTTCCTTTTTCAGACATCCACATTGTACTTTTTGCACATATATGTATGTGATCCAACATTTTCAGGGGAGTTATGTCCATATTTGTGAACTTTCACATCACCTTCTGTCTGTGTAGATTCCTGTACGTGGAAAAATTCTGCGTACACTACATATACTGAGTCATTGACACAGTGTCTACACAGATGCCTTTCTGCTTGTTGGATTGCTCCACTTGGCTTATTTGTATAAGATTCATCTGCTTATGAGGAAATTTGCATTCCACAGAAGTTTCTCTGTTTGAGCATGCTTGCGCGCTGCTAAGCAATGCTTACTGAATCTAAAATCGTTCATGCTCATGTGCATATCATGGTGTAATGCACACACCAAAAAAATCATGTAGGCTTTACTGAATTCCCCCCTACCGTCCCTATCAAGGATTGATATCAGAGTGAAAGAAGAGAAAAGAATAGCGATATCAAACGTGAAAGGCCAACCCTGGTAGAGTTTTTAGTTGAGTCTAGACCAGAGGCTGCTGCTAAAAAAGGCCAAATTAGTAGGGCATATAACATGTTGCACAATAACAATAGGAATCAATCAGAGGAGGTCAGAAAAGATTGGGAAGAGAGACCTGATAAGCAATTCACATAGAAACATTAGGAGGATATATGTATGGGTCCCAAACATGCAACAACGTCTAGCAGATGTAGGATTTTTGCTCGGAAGTGTTTGCATCAATATTTTATACCCCAAGTAGACTCCAAATACTTTTTCCTCAAACAGATTGCAAATGTTGGACGTATCATTGGGAAGAAAGAGGTAACTGGGAGCATGTTTTTGGGGAGTGTAATGAATTGGCAGACTTTTAATAAACCCTGCACACTACTCTGTCAGAAATACTGGGTGAGCAAATTGGTGTGACTAAGCAAATTATTTTTTTGAGCTGTGGTACAGAATCTGAATTGCATAGTAAGGCTTTGCTGACAGTGGTTAGCATTGCTGCCTCACAGCAAGAGGTTCTCCGGTTCGATCCTCGGCTGGGGTGCCTTCTGTGTGGAGTCTGCACGTCCTCCCTGTGGTCGCGTGGGTTTCCTCCAATTTCCTCCCACATCCCAAGGACATGCTGTAGGTGGATTGGACATTCTAAATTGGCCCTAGGTGTGAGTGTGTGTGTATGTGTGTGTGTGCCTTCTGTAGAAGGTTGGGCGCTGGGCTGGCAACTCGACACTGTAAAACTCCACTGCCAATCATGAGCAGACAGGTGATCTGCTGTGGCAACCCCTAACCGGGAAAAGCCGAAAGAAGAAGAAGTAAGGCTTTGCTGAGTTTAATTCTGGTGGCTGCCAAAAAAGCAGACTAGAAAATGGAAAACAAAGTCTAAACCAACCATATTAGAAGTAGTGAATATAGTAACAGAGATAAAGGTATTGGCAGTGGGATCTTTAGTAAAGGGTGGAAAGAAATTAAACAGAAAAAAATGGGAATTTTGAGAACAATGCATGCAGAATAATGTTTTGGAGGAGGAATGAGGTTTAAGAGAAGACAGGAACTGAGGGAGCTAAGTATTGTTTGTTTGACAATGACTGCACAGAAGAGTATATGTTATGTATAATATTTGTAACTGAGAATATGTGAATATGGTTTATTTTCATTTCTATAAATGTATGATTGCCTTTGTTATAAGTGATAATTTGATATACCACTCAACTGTCCAGATTTTCACAGAATGTCCAGATGTTTAGTTTATATTTTTGGTCTGTTCCTCATAAAATTAGTGTTTTTTTTCTGCCAAGTCATTGTCAATTGAATTCACTAAATAATAATAAATAATGGCAGATATTTAGGTTTCAGAATTAATATCCCACAGAAAATACATAATAATACAAAACCCGTTATTCTAGCAACTATCTAAGTTTATAGGAACAATATTTATATCTGTCCCTATTTATGGCCCTCTACCCCCCCCCCCCCATTATTTTTGGCTTTGTCCATAGGTTCTTAGGTTCATTGGAGGTTACTAGGCTAATGGCTCTAGGGCCTTTACAAGTCTAGGCATGTAATAACCATGTTCCCTAATTGATTATTGTTAGATGGTCCCCTAATTGACCATTGTTAGATGATTTGATTGTTTGCAGATTGAATCTATGACCAGCACTAGCTGCCCCTGTCCATGAGGGGCATAGGTGTCACCTTAGGTGGGAATTTATGGTCTCCCATCCAGTTATCCAGGTTGTGCTTAAATAGGGACATTGAGGAGCTCTGCTTAACATGAACTGGGAGTTTATTCCAGAGTAGCGGTAGTCTCTTGGAGACATATCTGTCTTTCCAGCATGTTTTGTTTACGTCTGAGGCTAGGTTGAGATCTCTGTAGCGAGTGACTGTTGTCCCATTTGATATGTGTGATGTGCAGCATTTCCATTATGGCAGAGTCAAAGACTGCTCTGCAGGCCAGGCACAGGTCGCCTCTCAGCAGCTTATAGGACAGACTACAGTGATGGGGCTTTCAGTCTGTTGAATAATTTAAAAGGTACTGTTTTGGGTGCATTTTGTAAGGTAAAGTAAACTGGCATTTCAGTCTGCAAGTTTTTTATGTATGTCCTACTACTAATGTTTTTATAAATCTTACAATATCCCTAGAAGACCAGATGATGGAAGACATTGAAGGACATAACATTTTTATCAGATATTTGTATTTAAGAAGAAGGATAGGGGGCCTGGTAGGAGCAAGTTATTGGTTCACAGGAGACAGGAGAGTTGGAGTTGCTAGATCTATTTCATTGTAATGAAGTTCCTACCAATGAATCTATAACAGGTATCAGGAGAAGATGGCCCTTAGAAGGGAGGTAGAATGAAAAGGTCATAGGCTAACCTACAGGAAGAAATAGAACTTAGTTAAAACCTACTTGCTGGATGAGTGATGATGGAGTCAGTGACAAATTAAATGTGCCTCAGGCACCGAGTTGTTTTAAACCCATGAGTACCCATACATTTGTTTTTTAGAATTATCCATAAATGCACATGGTCCTTTAGACTGAACTTCCAAATTGTTTTAAATGTATCCTCATCTATCAGATTGCTTTAATTTATATTTATTGTATAGTAAACAACATACTGTAGTCTTGAATATTTTTCCCAAAAGAAATTGAACAAAATGTAGTAACCAATAATAACAAAAACTACCAATCACAATTACAGTACATTTCAACCAAAATGTTCACTTGAATTGTTGTCATTATAAACAATCAATGTCCACATTCATCAGTTACAGCCACTTTGATTAAGTACACCTCACATTTCTAATTGTGATACAAATGCCCAAAAATAAAATATTCCAGACTGCTTTAGACAAATACACACTAGTCCTGCAAAAGCAGACATTTGACTGTTTAACTTGTTCAGAACAGCAGAGTCACTCATTTTCATCCACAAAAAGCCCCTTATTCCCAGCAATTATAGCTACATTGTTGATTGCACCTCATATGTCAGATCATGATAAAATTAATATAATAATAATAATAATAATAATAATAACAACCAAGGTAACATATTTCTCATTTGTTTCACATAAACACCCACACACACAGTTGCCACAGAAAAGTATTCAAGCATACTTCACACAAAGTCACACTAGCCTTACAAAGCCAGATTAATGACTACTTAAAATGAGCAAATGGCAAGGTAAATGTATTTTCTTCAATAGACAAGCCTCACCTCCACTGAACAGTTATAACCATTTTTATTGAGTGCTTATCAGATATCTTGTTATGATTAAAAATGTAATAATGACAATAATATATTTCATGTGTTTCACACATGGTATCCCCAATAAAGTATTCCAGCTTACAAAATACAAATGCAAACTATTCTACTAGCCCAGATTAAAGTCAGTTTAAAATGAGCAAATGATGAAAGGGTAAATCACAGTCATCTGCCACCTTCACTCATCACTTCTAGCCACGTTGTTATTGAAGTACACCTCATTCAGATATCTATCTGATTATGACACAAATAATGGTCATAGTACTGCATATCCAGGCTGTGAAACACATAGTAGCCACAGAAAAGTATTCCAATTTATTTCCGACAAATGAATACTAGTTCTGCAAAACCAGATTCATAACATTTAAATTGATCAATGAATAGAGAGCAAGATACATCCATCAATAGAGTGCCCCACACACTCACCCAGCAAATACAGTCACTTCCTAGAGTACTCCTCAGATATTTAACAGTGATAAAATAATGGCCACAGTGATGTATTTCAAGTTAATTTCATATAACATACAACAGCCAGTGCAACCATAATAAAGTATTCCAACTTAAATTCAAACAAATGCACACTAGCCCTGCAAAAGCATATCAGCAATTGTTTAAATTAAGCAGATAACAAGATGGTAAGGTAATTTCACCCATAAACAGACCCAACCCCTATTCAACAATTATAACCACTTTTTGCTATGTGCATCTCAGATGTCTGATGATAACAAAACATTGGCTGCAATTAAGTATACTGACTTGTTTCACAAAAATCACATTTGTCCTACAAAGCCAGAATGCTGACTGAATGACTGCAGTCAGTCATTTTCCCCTGCTGACCACCTGACATGTAATAATTACAACTACTTTTGTTGTCTATGCACAACAAAACAAAATAACAGCCACACAATTTATTTTAACTCCATTTACATAAGTGTATAGCTGCTCACTAGCCAGATACCACATTAGAATACTATCACCTTGCAAAACTCCACATTTCCAATATCTGGTTGTCTACAAGGATTAAAAATAGTTTCCTGCTCTTTTTACCACCATGGCTATCCTTTTACTGTCTATTATTCATAGACACTCTGCTCCAACATGCAGCAGGAAATCCTGAACTAATTAGTTAAGTGCATCGATGTCTCCCACAGGGTGCCACAGCTTGTGCTGCAATCAACATGGTCTGTGAGCATTTATTTGTATATTTATTTATTTATTTATTTATGCTAAGAAATGCAGGGTTTGTTAACTTAAAAAATAAACTTAAGTTAAACAAATAGAAAAGTGTTCAGTAGTGACACTGTTCATTGCAGCTGGGGCTGCAATACCCTACATGTGCACTTACCGTGGACCGGACCTCCCTGTAGTTGGGGCTCCAGAAAGCTATACAAGTTGCCTCATTATAATCTGCCTCTGGTAAGCACCATCCACTGCATTTTGACCATTATAAAGAATTTTACTAAATTTGGTCGATATGATACCTCTCTGATCATGTTCTTTAAGGCTTGTTTTAGTTATTTATTAGGCATCCAGGTAAACTGACTGGACCCACAGAAACTGCATTTTTTTGAGAGCACATTTAGTACATATTCCTTTATGATCTTAGGGGACACAAGGTTTTCAGGAATTTGCAGAATTCCAAAGACAGTTCCCTGGGTAAAGTTGGCACTAAACTAATTTGAAAGCAAACTAACTGTTTCTAATGGGTTAGAGTGGGTGATGTCAATTTGGATAAATTACAAGCACTGCTGGGTGATGCTTCTTAATTTTCTGATGTAATGAAAATACATACTTATCCTTGGACTCAGGTGCTATTTTTTTTTCTTCAAGTTTGTGTTCAGCAATTTATCATCTCAGTAAGGGGTAAAGTCTGAACCCTTTATTTGGAGTACTAAGAAATGGGATGTGGCTATAATAGTGTGGGATTCTAAGTTGGGGGTTTATATATGCAAACCTGTAAAGTCAAGGAGACAACTATAATAACCTTAAGTCAGTGGATGAAAATAGAATTTTGCACAGGATTTATTAGATGGAGAATTTTGAGCTGGAAGCAAACTAGGAACATTGGTGGTTCTTATGATTCAATATTCAAACGTTTCATCACTTGGGCTGTTCAAAACTGAGGTTTAGTGAGCATTGTCTTATTCTCCATTTATCCTACCTTTTCGGAAGTCACTGCATGACAGTATGAACAGTGAGGCAATCTGAGTTCAGTATAGATCCTTGGACAACTTTGTCAAGGTCATATGGGTGGAGGAAGGCCTGTAGCTTTATATGAGTGGAGGAAGGTCTGTAGCTTTCAACGTTAGATACGGGCTGCTATTCATTTACGTCTCATTTTCATGCAGCACTGGAACTTGCTGATAATGAAGTTTAGCTGGAAGTATTTCAATGACAATATTATATCTGTGGGATCTGTACTTAAATTGACAAAAATCTAAGAAGTTAAGCATTGCTTTCTAGTAGTTTTTTTTCAGTGTCTTGAGAAGAGGGGGAGTTCATTACTTAGATGATATTCTATGCATTGAAAGAAGACAGGAGAAAAGTGCATGGGGGGGGGGTTGGAGCCTTTCCTGAGATGTGGCAGGACTTTGTGGTGCTGTTGTTGTGGGGAAACATAGAAGATCCAACACAAACTCTGATATTTCTAGATTTAGACATTGACATTCCTCCTCAATCTTTTAGACCAAGGGTCTGAGAACTTCTTGTCATTATTGGGACTTCTCAATTTTGCTTGTAGAGCATTTGCTTCAAGCAGATCTTTAATTTATACACTAGTGAATTCATTAAGAGATTATCCAGAAACATCACAGAGTAAGGATCATAATAAACAGTCAGGAAATGTCAACATGGTAGACGTTAGCAACATTTACAAGAAATACTGGATATATAACATAGACCTACATGTATGCAAGTTATTATGGGGCGATACTTAATGGGGAATAGATTTCTTGCCTGTGGCAAAACAAACTGGTAGGAAGTAAAATTTTCACAGATATTGTGGGTGGTGGGTGAGACATTGCGTTCTTAAAACTCATACCCATCAAAACAGTGACAGTGGTGTGTTTGACCATGTTAACCAACATAAGAATTGTATTTCCATCAGTTAAACAGGGAGTGGTTTGTGCAGTGAACAGAAAGTCATCTAAATCTGTTAGAGTACAGGGTGTATTAAAAAGTTTACTTTTTGTAGAACATGAAGAACAATATAACATTGTTTGTACATTATAATCCAGATAAAACTCATAGGTTACAGCATGGAAAAATTTCAGTTGGCAGATTTTGGGGCTTGTTTCCAGAATCAGTCAGATTTAGTCAGTTGTTCTTCAGGATAAGAGAGAAGTTGGAGAAAGCATTTAAGTCTTTTTATTAATGAGTTTTGAATTCTTAATACAATAAAGGTTTATAGTGAGGCTTGTCCAGCATTAGTATCTTTAATGGCTGAAATACTTGATGTATGGAAGACAACTGCATTTAGCAGACAGAGCAATCTAAAAGTGTTCGGCTTCCTGAGTTTTGCTTTGCCAGCCAAATGTATAGTAGACAGTTTGGAGATTGCTAAAATTTGGGACAGACTGTAGGTATATCAGGTAAAATGGAAGTACCATAAGACAAAGGCCTGCTGTTCATGCCTTTAAGAGTATTTTACAAAATTAAAAAGATGCTGGTAATGCTACAGTGGTGGTCTTGACTCTTGTATTATACTGTGTGGCATTTCAAATCAGTGAATTCCTGCAGAAATAATATTTGGTAGTGTTCCTCATTTAAGTTGTGGGAATCAGATCTTGCAAATGAGTTGGTGGTTATTTGTATATAAGCTTCAAGATTAGTCAGTTTGGGAAAGCATGGTGGGTTGCATTGTATAAGGTGAGATAAAGAGCTAATTTGCCATGTAAGAGGAGTACACATACTGCATAGGCCAGTGGGTTTGGAGCATTTGTCATTTGTAAATATTGAAGCACACTCAGAGCACATCTGTGTACAGTAATTCAAGCTGCAAGCTATTTTCAACCCATTCCTTTGGGTCAGGGTAACTTCAGATTTAGCTATATATGGGGATCAGTGGAGGTGATTAAGGTGGTATGGCAAATGGCTATTTAGGCCAATGTTGCAATATATAATTGTGGTTCCATTAAAAGAAAGGGATGTCCAGAACGTAGAAGATTAAAACAATGAAACTGTTATGTGTTATGTTGTTTTATGGCCTCTTTTCATTTTCTTGATAGTTAAAAAATGGATCTTCTTTGCATTATTTGTTCAATTACCGGGTGAAGAAAGGAGCAGTAGCTTCTATGGGTGGAAACCAATTAAGATGTAATGCCATGAAATGGAAGATTAATACTGAACCATTTGGAAGATGACAGATCTCAGCTATGACCTTATTTAACCAAAATGCCACAAGGATTTTGAAAGTCTGATGTGTTAATTTTACATTCAGGAGTAACGGGTTGGGTAAAACTGGTAGAAGGGATATTATCAAAAATCTATTTAAATACATTTTGCTGTTTATTTATTTATTTATTTATTATTGACATTTGACTACTGGGAAAGTCCAACTGGGTAGAAGCCCGTTTTCAGCAGAGACCTGTGGAAAAAGCTCCAAATTACTACAAAACATTTTAAGAACAATACTTTTACAATCTTCAAAAATAAAACAAAAACATCTGCAGTTTCAATAATTATAACAATTTAGACATAATATAAAACATTATTTAAGAAGTGATACAAGGTATATGAAAATCATTTAATATTTAGAAAAAAATTTAGATAGTTTGCAGAGAAATCAAAGGTAAGTTAATCTAATACACAAATAGGAATTGCAATATGAAGTGAGGGAAAAATAGGATTATGTTATATTTAGAGAGAAAGTCAAGGAAGAGAATTAGATAGCAGTAAGAAAGTAAGTGAAGAAGGGAGAGTAAGAAGGTATAAGGAGTGAAAAGGTACTTGTTCACATTTAGGGATATAGTTTATCCTGGTTTTGAGCAAGAACAAAGACAGATTTTACCTAAGAAGTCTTTCAGAGTGGTTTTGAAAGATGGGAGGGAGTGTATAGACCTAATGGATAGAGGTAAGGAATTCCAGGTCTTAGCAACCTTGTATGAGTACAGACATTGCCTAACAGATTTGCTAGATTTGTAGACAGACAGGATTTTTGGTCACTGGATCGCAATGACCAACTGGAGACATAGTTGTGTAGAATGTTTTTTAGTGCTGGACATGCAGATGGATGCTGGAAAATGTTATAGGTTGTAAGAAGTTGTGTATATGTTAGTTGATGGGACAGTTCTACTCAGTTTAGGCTTTTCAGTGCTATACAGTGGTGGGTTACGAAAGGGTATGTGCTGCAAATTTAGCCAGTTTGTTATAGCATTGTTCAATTTTTAATTTTTGTGAAGCCTGGAGGTTAGAATGGATGGGAGCACCACAAAGAAGAGCGGGGAGAAGATAAGTAGTTGCAAATGTAGTTTAGTTGCATCAGTGAGACCGGTTTTGGCTCTGTAAAGTATTACCAGTTTTTTGATGAGTTTTACTTATGCAGTTATGTATATGCGGTCGACTGTAAGATTATCATCCACTATTACCTCTAATAGTTTGCTATGAAAAATTACTTCAGTGGTTGTATTATCAAGAGAGAGGACTTTAAATTTAGTTTTTTTTTTTAATGAGAGAGGGACTTGGGGTGAAAAGTAGTACTTTGGTCTTTTTAGGGCTGAGCATGAGTTGTGAGTAACAAAGCCATGTTTCATTGGCTGCTAAAGCTTCCTGAATATTTTTTTGGAGGTGTACCATGTTGTCCGATGTGCAAATGAGAGTGGAATCATCTGCGTACTGTATTAGGGTGGCCTGTTGTGTGGAAGTATAAAGGGTGTTGGTGAAAATGTTAAAGAGGAGAGGACCAAGGATAGAGCCTTGTGGTACACCGGAGGTGACTGGGAGGAAAGGAGAGAACATGGAGTGCCATTTTACTGACTGATACAAATTGAACAGGTAGCATTTGAATCACAGAAGGGTGAGCTGAAAGAGACCTAGTGAGGACATTTGAAACAGAAGTTTGCTGTGACAAACTGTGTCAAAAGCTTTAGACAAATCTAGAAATAAGGAAAAGACTAGTTTGTCATTATCTCTAGCTTCATTGATAGTATCTATATGCATTAGAAGGGCAGTGCTAATAATATGGGAAGAACAGAAGCCATGTTGTATAGAGGATACAACTTCTTTCTGCAGGAGATAGTCTAGCAAAGAACAAGTCCCTGGTATATCATTGATATAGCCCATGATTCCTTACAGGTTTGATGAAAGCATGAAACCTAGTTTAAATTAATAAAGCAAGTGAGGAGACACATTAAATTACATTTGCGTACAGTAGCCTGATAAGTAGGTTTCATGAGTATATCTTAAAAGGAACTTGAAGGGAGTTAACCACAAGAATTTAGGCCAGACAAGGTGCATTTGTCAGGCAGGTCTGGGCTTATTTATCACAAAAATCAAGATTTGTTGGAAACATGGAAGGTGAAAAATAAGGGCATCAATAAAAGGTGCTCTATTTTGTTAGAAAAAAAATAAAAAAGAAGAGAAGATTGATGCTCATGATGTAAACAGGGGAAACAGGCCATACATTTTGTTAGGTTAGTTATGTGGCCAGGTGGACAGGAGCTTTTGGTATGTAGGTTCATTAAGGATGACTATTTTCCCACTTATATCCTGGAAAAGGGTATAGGTTCACTCCCATTTGTTTTGGTATGTAGGTACAACCTTTGTTTCCTGCTCTGATGTGCTGATATCAATTAGATGTCAATGACATGATGGGATAAATGGTGATTCTTATTGGGTGCAAAAAGAAACTCTTTCCATGAGATACTTTGGCTTCCTTGTTGGGATAGTATAAAATTTGGTTATGGCCTTTCCTGTATGAAGGAGGTCATAGCAGCTATAATACTGGAAGTAGGAGGGGCACTTCCCCAACCAGTAGGGGATTGCATTTATGGCCCATTGTATTTGTTTAGTATGACAGCTATGCTCTCTGACCAGTATGGATATGTCCTCTTGAGGACCATTGATGATTAGTACTGGTAAAGCCATGATCCCCTAACAAAAAGGCTGTTAAGATGAGCATGGCATATGTTGGCTGATGTCAAACTGGTAGATAAGATGGGCTCTGGCATCTGAATGAATTAATGAATGAATGGTTTGGGGGGGGTCATATTTTTGCTTGACTTGAAACTGAGGATGTTTTAATCAATACATCTTATATCATGTGAAAAAGTAACAGACTGACATATCTGCTTGTGAAAAATATAAAATGACTAAAATGAATATGGCTTAATTAAACAATGTACAGTAAGGTGCAATCGTGTAGAAATACAAGTTGAAATGATCACTGAAAGTATAAATGTACAAAATGTATGACTTAATATAGTTTTGACTGATGTACCCAGTTCAAAATGTCTAGTTACTGGAGGAGGAATTCAGGACAATATGTATTAAGAAAAGAAAAGCTGGAAAAGCAAAAATAACATACAGAATGTTGTCAGTATGAATGCAGATAAACAATTACATTAATTTGTTAAATAAATAAATAAAAATTTGCTGATTAATAAAGTCAGATTTATTGTTACATGAGCATACCAAAAAAAGGTTTCATACATACACTTCTGGAAATGTATGCTTGAACCATTGCTATCTAAAGAAATGCTCTGACTGAAAGCTCTTTCACATGTTTAATAAAAAATAAATATTATTACTCAATTTGGTTATTTTGATTTTTTTCTTGTCTGTTAAAAATTATATCCTCTGGCTGGCCTGTACTGTAGTATATTATGCAGCTTTTCATGGATGTCTGTGCAAGCTTCTTTCATTGATTCTAACATGACATCATCAGCATACATGTGTACCTGAAGAGTTTAAGTACTGGTTAAACAACAGTACACGAAGTGCACATGAGGGGAGGGGTAGGTGGCCTCTCTAGTCTTGTGAGGATTAGCAGCACTAAATTCAGAGCTGGGCCATTTTACAAACTATTCTTCTTAGATGTTGTGAATTAAATGAAAACAATGTCATCTGTGTTAACATGTCTGGCAGGAGATTTGTGTATATTCTTAGATTAACTTGTATGCCAGTGGGTCTACCTCAGAAGACTTACAAATCAAAAGACTGAATCTCAAAAGACTGAAAATTCAAAATACTGAACACATTTTTAATGCAAAGGCAAGCCCCCCTGCACCCATCATATGGGGGTCTGCACCCCCACACCCCCTGCTAACTTTATATACCAACTCCAAGATTGCACAGCAGTGGAGAAGGGGCAAATTCCATCATTCAGTATTTTGAATTTTCAGTCTTTTGGTTTTTTAGTCTTCTGAAGTAGACCCGTGGCAGCATGTCTTATTGTGAAAATGTAAAGAGGTTTTTAAAATGTTGAGTATTTCCCTGTTTATACAAAATGTGTAAAGAATCTGTCAGTGTTTTGATACATTTATAACTGTACATGTTTGTGAGGGAGATTCTAAAGTACAAACTGTCTGTGGAGAATCAGCTGATTAGTAGCTGATGTCATTAGAATGTTCCTGGTTGCTAGGTAATTATTTGAACAGATGATTGACATAAAAAGAACTTTTAACTAAGACAGCTGAGACTGTTAATCCAGACTATTAAACAGACTGCTAACATGGACTATAAAAGAGATGATAAAGTAAGTTGAAGGGCAGTTAGTGAAGAATTGCAGTCAGTTACAGAGCTGCACAGTGAACACCAAAGAATAAAAAGACTCACAAAAAAACTGTAAGCCTGTTTTTGCCTTGCTGTTATGTTTTAGATTAGATCAGGGACAGTATTCTCTATTTAGATTAGGAAAGTTTAGTTATTCAGATAGAGATTTTTTTTAAGATCATGGACTTCTGTCCTACGGTTTAATTTTACATTTCTGATTATTGATTTCTGGTGTTTATTGAGAGTTATTTATTTACATTCTTGTAATCATGTTACCTATTATTAAATGCTTTTCATTACTTACATTGTGGCTGGGCAGTCAGTGTGTTATTTAGAGATTAAAGAGTGTTTATATCTGTTTAATACTCACCCGGTCACCTTGAATGCCTGTCTGCTTCTAGTCATAGCTATCATTTATTTTGATATTTAATTTTTAATAATTGATCACCCTTTGATGGGTGTGTAGACCTGCCTGACTCTGGTGGGAGTGTTTACCATTTGTATTGGGGAGAGGACACAGCTGAAAATCTGTGTCAGGCTTCCCATAAGTGTTTGAGTGTGTGAGATTTAAATTTATTTTGAGTGTGAGTGAGTCAGAGGTCTTAAATTGGAACATTGCTCTGAAGTCTATAATAATGTATTACATTTGGGGTGGACAGAGGTATGTAGTCAGTCCCAGGTGATAAAGCATGTTACTGTTGTGCTCTTAAGGGAAATTGTGGAATTTTACTCTTGTGTGCTCTGTGCTCTGGTGTTTTCAGTGATGCTCCCACACTGGTGTCAGTGGTGAGGATTGAGGCTCCTAAATTTCTTACCTGGGTTTTAAGTGGGGGACATCACATTTTTGGTAGCAGTCTAGTAGGATCTTAACCACATGTCACATTTATTGGTGGCAACAGTGGGATTTTTAATTGGATTTCAGTAGTCTGTGGGTAGTTGTCATTAAGGTGTGCACTCTTGACAGTCACAAGGTAAACATTCAAAATTTCAATCTGTCACAGTTTAATTTATTTTTTTAGTTAGATAGTCAGGGATAGCAAGCAAGGATGTCAGAAGAAGACTTTAGCAAGCTGACAAAGATCCAGTTGGCTAAGGAGTGTGAAGCCAGAGGATTGGTGCATGCCAGCCTGACCAAGGAAGCAATGATTTCAGCCTTGGTTGCAGCAACAGCTCAAACCAGCAGTTCAGTGGATCCAGTTTGTTGCTGAATATGTGCAGCCTGCCAAGGTGGGAGAGTCCATCTTTTCTTCAGAGGACCTGAAAATCCATAGACAGCAACAGCATGACATGAAGCTTCAAACCCTTTGAGAGGTCCATGGAGGGAATGGGGAAGGATAGAACCAGATCCCAGAAGCTGTAAAAGTCAGTAAACTTTTTCCTCAGTATAGGGATGGGGATGACATTGATAGTTTTATTCATATTTTTGAGAAGGTATTCAGACAATATGATGTTGACCATGAGCTCTGGGTTTATCTCCTGACTCCTTTACTCCATGGTAAAGCTGTTCAGACTGTAGCAAAGTTAAATGATGTAGATTGCTTGCATTATGACAAAGTGAAATGTTCTTACTTGACTGTTTCAAACATACCTGATGCAGATAGGAAAAGGTTTCATGAACATAGACACAAGGCAGATGAAAGTGTACGTGATTATATTGCTGAGTTAAGTACTTACTTTCATATATGGGTGAGTAGCAGGGGAGGCTCGTGCTATAGGACTGCAGGCCTGCAGCCCCCCCCCCACCTAGAAAACAAAAAGAAAATAAACAAAAAAGTAAAGAAAAGAAAAAAAAAACATTTAAAATTACGAGTCCCGGAACTCCACACATGCGCACATGCACTGGGAGCTCAGACAGAACTCCACGCATGCGCGCACGCACTGGGAGCTCAGACAGAACTCCAGACTGCCTTTGTCAGCAGTCCGGATAGAGGGGAAGGCATCTCTGCCCCGCAGATGGCCAGAAGTCTGTGCAGTGATGACCACACAGAAAAGAGGATCTCCGGACTGCTTCATCTGCAGGCTAGACCAATCAGGAGATAGGTGAGGTGAGTTTTGAGCTCTCGTGGGTATGGATTTGACTGCGTGGGTGACTTGGAGCTGGATTTAGTACATGCTCACTACTTCAGGGTTGGATTTGATTGGTCTGCATGGGTGATTTGGATATTCAACCTCCATGCACAAGTTCAGTCAACGACTTCAGGTTAAGTTTAGGCAGAGTTCAAGAAGGATGGTGTACCATCATGGCACAATAGAAGCTACGTTTTTGGATGTAACAATCAGAACTCTGAGCCAGGAATGGGCTGCAGAGGCAGCAAAATGTGTTGTTTTAGGACAAGAAAAAAGGTAAAGTAAGCAATAACGTTACTATTAAGAAAACAGCATAATATGTAAAACAGGAACTGAAACTGCTAAACACCACTTGTTAAAGTACAGTACAGGATTACAGTTGTAAGAGAAAGTTATTTCCCTTCAGTGAAACAAGGAATCTGAAGTACTTATCTATCATAAAGTTTTGAACTGTTTGCAAAAAAAAAAATGGTGAGTGTGCACAAGTCTTAAAAAAGTTATGTGCATGCATGTCTTTATTCTGAATGAAGCAATATAAAAGGGTAATTCAGCATGATATGCTCGAACAGTTTATTAAAGTTATTATGCTTGCATTCAGATGCCAGTCCTGAATGCTGATTAATTTTATTCATTTAAGAATGCTTTTGCTTGAGGAAAACTAAGACTTATCTCAAGTTGTTTGAAATACCTGTTTCTAGTGCAGCATTACTGTACAGTAAATGTGGATATAAATGACAGCAGATGTAAAACTGCGTAATTCTTCTTTGAGTCTGTAGTAGAGATAATCAGATGAATAATGTGTGCATTTTATTACTTATTCTTAAATCAGTTTTTTCTAGGCTGGCACAGGTCAGATGTGAATGACCTTTTGAGTGATTTGAGTTGAGCAACCTTTTGTATCTGTGAAATGTTGCAGAAGTGAAACTCATGCTGAGGTGAATGTTTGTATCTTATGGCACATGGCCCTATCATTGTTTTTTCTTTGCTTACAGGCTGATATTCTGCCAATGGGGCTTTATGGACTAGAAGAAAAAAAACAATGTTTTTAGCATATGATTTGGATGTCATAGCTACTGCACAACAGAATTGTAACAAAGTATATGAAAAGCCCAGTTGCAGAAATATGCAGTCACATTTCAGATCATTAGATGAACTGATGTGTGCTGTCCTTTTGCCTTCTCATATGCCTTGCTAACATGATAGCCTTGTAGTGTGTGACCTTTTACTAGTACAGCTCCTCGATACTTTACGTTTCCTGTATGTATTTCATACTGTCCTGCAATGTTGTCATGAATCCCTGTATAGTTACTGTATAGATAGAGTATTCTTGTGTGCATGTGTAATGCCCCAAGTCCTATATGGTGGTGGGTAGAGAACAGGCTTGAATTCTGTACCTTGGGCTCAGGTGGCAAAAGCCCAAATTCCCTACCCACCACCATTTGTAAAAAAAAGCTGCAGATTTTTTTCTCATACTTGTTCTGTTCCTCATAAAATATTCGGTTTCTGTATTTTTGTGTCTTTAAAAAATCAGTAGTGCATTGGTGCTGTGGTAGCATTGTTGCCTAACAGCTACAGGTTCTCTGGTTTGATTCTTGGCTGGAGTGCCTTCTGTGTGGAGTCTGCATGTCTTCCCTGTGTTTGTGTAGGTTTCCTCTAGTGTCTTCCATCTTACAAAGACATGTG
The DNA here is from genome assembly GCF_019279795.1 of Protopterus annectens. Classification (NCBI taxonomy): domain Eukaryota; kingdom Metazoa; phylum Chordata; order Ceratodontiformes; family Protopteridae; genus Protopterus; species Protopterus annectens. The sequence continues at coordinate 840,836,596 of NC_056749.1, read as the reverse complement.
TCTGTCTGGAGTGTTTTTCCCTGGGCCTCTGCTGAAAATTGGCTTTTGTTCCAAGTCAGACTTTTGTGGTTAACAAATGTTAAATAAAAATGACAAGCATTTGAATTTCAGACTTCATATTCAGAAAGTACATGGTAACACAAAAGCTTTTATTCTAGCAATTTTCTAAGTTTATAAGATGGATATTTGAAATTTGCCCCTATTTTTGGGACTGTATTCCCTGTTATTGGCTTCATCCAGGTTTTTTGTGCTAAGGTGAGAGCTATGGTAAGAACTGAATTCACTGAATATGTTTGGGAGCTGTATTCCCCCATTACTGGCTTTGTCTAGGTATTTTTTGCTAAGAGGTTGAGAGCTATGGTGAGAACAAAATTCACTGAATATGTTTGGGGGCGGTATTCCCCCATTATTGGCTTTGTTCAGGTGTTTTGTGCAAAGAGGTTGGCAGCTATGGTGAGAACTGAATTCACTAAATGGTAGTCATTTAAGTTTCTTTCACAAAACAGCTGATTTGGCATAGTGGTATGTTGCTCTGACTATTTTGCACAGGGTCCTGGGTTTAAGAATTGACAGTGATGTATGGTGGTAACACAGCATTTTATTCTAGCAACTTTTCAACATTATACAAGCAATGTTTAAAATGTGTCCCTGTTTTTTGGGCATTTGTCCCCCTCCCCCAGCAAATGTTGGCTTTTTCCAGATTTCTTGTGCTGCAAAGTTCAGAGATACAGCTGACTGAGTAGATTTTACAAGGAGCTGAGAGCTGCAGGGGAGCAAATGTTTAGTGCTGCTTATGATGGTTGGCTTGCATTGTTAATAGCACAACCGGTAGTGTACTTGCTTTTGATGCAGAAGGCTGTAGGTTCTGCTCCCACAGTAGATAGATGCATTGCTGATACTGTACTGTGTTGCAAAGGGGGTGGATGCTGCACTCCTTTTTGGTGAAGATACCTAGTAACTATGAACCCATTATCAGTTTGCCATTCATTCCCTATTGCAATATTACTAGCTTATCATTTTTTTAGTGTACGATGGGCAATTTATTCCTCAAGGGCAATAGGCACTTTATTTGTAGATGAAACAATGAAATATAAAGTTGTTTGCTAGCAGCAGCCTCTTCATTAGTTACAGATCTCTTTAATGTGGAATTATTTAGATGACTTTTACTTCTTCAGAGATTGTGCATATGTACTGATACTGGTGGACTGTAGAAGTTTGGGTAGACTTTTATGATGGAAATGTTCTGAATTGGGCAGTTTTGTCATTAGTGGTGTATGCATTTTGTTTCATTGTTTTCTGGAAAAATTTCATAACAATAAATTTTAAATGCCCTCTAAAACTGTACTGTATTGTACAAGGAATATAATTTAATTCAATCAAGAAGGTATATGAAAGAGCATGTGTATGTTTCGTGTGAAGGGGCCTGTGATTTGAAAACAGCCCAAACCCAAAGTTAATCTTTATCTGCCACTGGCAAAATGTATTTTCTTTGAATGTGGGTTTCAATGCTGTTTCAATGAATGTGAGTTTCAAGGGCAGAGAAGTTGTAATGTTAAGTCTGTTTTCATTGTGAGACTGCATTACTTTGTTTAGTAGATATCTATTAGTGTTTGCACTGTAAAATGCAAAATAAAACTTTCAAATGAAGTCCAAATCATCGCAGAAGTAAAGCAGTATGCACATTAGTATTTATGGTAAATGGGGTGAAATAGCCAAGTAATGGTTCATTGGAATGGCTGCGGGGGGGGGGGGGGGCTCCATTCAACCATGAGGGCAACAAACTCAAAGACAGCCCCGGCTGAACTATACCTCTCAACTGTCCAGACTTTTGCAGAATGAATAGATTTTTGCTTCTTATTTTTGGTTTGTTCCTCAAAATTTGTGGTTTTCTGGCATATCATTTAGGAATGAAGTCACTAAATAATGACAGACACTAAGTTTCAGACTACATAGCCTTCAGAAAAATGCATGCTAAAGCAAGAACTGTTATTCTATCAACTGTCTCAGTTTATACAAGAGCAATTTTTAGTACTGTTTATATGTTCCCCCAATATATTTGGCCTTGTCCAGATTTCCTGCATTAACAGGTTGAGAGGTACATGCAAATAAATTGCTTTATAGAATTAGGCATATCCAAACCTCTCAACTGTCCCCTATTTTGGCTCAAAATGTTGCTCTTCCCCTAATAATCCCTCCACAAAATGGCAATTTTGGAAGAAAACATGGAGGGTTTACAATTAATAAATAACTGTAATAATCAGAGTTATAGGTTACTTTTACTTCAGAAATGCATGTAAATTTTTATTTTGTCAGCTGCTCAAGTTAGCAGTACTAATACTAAAATGTGTCCCTTCTTTGACAGGTTCCCAGCTGTATTGTGTGGCTGTTTTATATTTTTGTATCACATTTTGGTTCATTTTTCATAAAATTGTGTTTTTTTTTTGGCAAATTAGTGGCAAATCATTAAAGACTGAATCTAGAAAATAATGACAGACATTTCAATTTCAGATTTCATACCCTTCAGAAAATGTATACTAATCCAAGACCTACTATTCTATTATCTTTCTAAGTTTATAAGAGTTATATTTAAAAATTGTCCTTATTTTGGGGCCTTTGTCCCACTTCTATGTATGGCTTCTGTCCAGATTTCTTGCTCTGAGGCTGAGAGGTATGACAAATGTGTCAGGGCCATCACAGTCAGCCAGAGACATTTCAAATTGTAACATACTTGTTGCACCCCACTCCCCCATGTAGTGACTCTGGATGTGTCCAAGCAAGGCAAGGAGCAGTTATGCAGTGTAAATGTGCAGAGTATCCCCCCATCCATGGTAGACACAAGTACTACAGTGGCATTTCATCTGTCCTTGATTTTTCAGAATGTTCTGGTTTCTGTCATATTTTTTATACTGTTGATTTATGCTTATTATTATTCAGAAAGTGCCTGTTGCTCTGTGTTGAAGTAGTAATGCTTTAATGACCATCAGGTAAGCTTGTCTGAGATTGTAAGATGGAAGTAAGTTTTAATAAGCATACTGTTAAAGAACTGCCAACATTGAAAACCTTTCTGTTGTTGCCATGCAGAGAATACTTACATAACTAGATAACGTATAAGCCTTAGGTAGTGAAATGCATATGACAGTATTTGCAATAAAGGACATGATTACATTATTTTAAGAAGCTCATTACATTTGTTGGAGACTTGCAGTCATCTTTGCAGGCTTTACCTGCAAACTAAACAGAATGCCAATCTATCGTGTGTGGTCCATAACCTGTGCAGTAATCCTTTAAGCAATGTATGTTGAGCTTGTTTCTTGTTTGCTTTTCATTTCTTACTTTGATCATGTTTTCCCCATTAAACAACAAGTAGATAGTTGTTGTCAGGCAGCAGGTCTTTTTTTGATAAGAAACATTTTTACAAGTGGGAGGTATCACAGAGATTGCTACTTTCAGCATGATACTTGGTACTTTAATAAAGCCGAATGTAAATTATAATTAGAACTGCAGTGCAAGTTGAAGTGGTTTGAGTTGAGTGCTGCTTGTTTTTCTTATACTTGATTTTTGACTAGTATTCCAGTAATTTATTTAAAAAGTAATTTATTTTTTCATGTCTCACAACCTTTTTGTTTCCATCTAGATATTAAGTAAGCTGTCATGCAGCCAGTGCATTGAAATATTTTTTTTTCTTCTACACTTCATTTTGTCTTGATTGGACTCTCATAATGATGGTTTGAAACCCAGGGCAGCATATTTAATTAAAGTTACAGTTTTTGTGGTTGTTGAGCATAGCCCCTCCCCTTTCTAGTTGACCACACCCATCCCCATTGACCCCCACCCATTCAGCTGTCTCCTGCAGCCCCCCCCGCTTTGATTTGAAGTCACCAGCTGCCACTGGTGAGTGGATGTCGGGTCATCATTTTTGAGGGACTGGCAAACCTTTTGGTGAGGGAGGGAACAAGCCCTCAGTACTTTGCCTGATGACATGAGAGTCTGGTTAGCAGACCGTGAGTGTAACTTTGCAAAGGAGTTGGGGAGAAAAGGGGAACTTTACTTGGCAAGCAGAGCACTTCTGCATAAGAAAGGGATACCCTGTGCTGTACAGAGTACACCAGTAACAGGGGAAACTACTAATCCAAGTGCATGGCTAATGATTAGATGTTTCAAGTATAACCAGAGGGGACACATAGCAGCCAGAAGTCCATCGAGGCAAGGTGAGAAACAGAAGGTGAGGGAGCCAGTAAGTGTGGATGACAAACTGCCAGTGGTAAGTTGTTTAGAAACAAAAACTGGGGTGCCAAATTATCACCAAAATGTATACCTTATTTTAGTAGATGGTAAATAGGTAACTGCTAAGAGGGACACAGCTTTCTGATATAATCATAGCGAGGCCTTCAGTGGTTAGAGAAAAGCAGTACTTGCTTGGGCAGCCCCACTCCAGTTAGAGCATTGGAGGACCACATTCCAAATACCTTTGGCTAGGGTTCATCTTGACTGGGAGATGTACCTCCATGGACTACATGAAAAGAGACATGGAGGAGCTCTCCGATCTTGTAGCCCAGGCAGGTATGACCCTAGCCCTGAGTAGCATCCTGCCATAACCCAGAATGATACCACAGTACAAGGACAAAATGATTAGCTTCAACAATTGGCTAAGCTTCTGGTGTCATTCTAAGGGGATCCAGTATTTGTCTGCCTGGGATGACATGATCGACAGACCACGATGCTTTGCCAGAGATGCCTTGCACCTGTTGCCCGTGGGATTCCGGATACTGGCTAAGGCTCTTGCCACCCCTATAGTGCCTTTTTTAGGCAAGGTTCAAATGACAAATTCACCACCGTAACAGGTACAAGCAAGCAAAACCTGAGGGTAATGCTATTCAATGCTAGAAGTCTAAACCTCAAAATACACTCACTCAAGGCACTCCTTAAAATGGAGAACAACAACATCTGTGCAGTGACAAAGACCTGGTTCAAAGCTCCAGAGAGCACCCCTGCATTACCAGGCAATAATTTATACCACACCTTTCGGCCACCTAACCGCACCATAGCACTAAAGGCAGAGGTGTGTCCATATTCATTAAGGATATCCACACCTCCAGGCTAGTTGCATAGCATAATGCATCCGAGATTATCCAAGTGCAACTAACTCTGGGCAAGACCGCAATCCAAATTGTAGCTTGCTACAGACCCCCCACCATGCCCCAGGATTCCCACTCCTCATTTCTTAATACACTGGAAAATATTAGGGTACAACCCAACACCCTAATAATGGGCGATTTCAACTACCCCACCATTAACTGGGAAAACTACTCATGTACCGACTCTTTTGCTCAATGTTTTCTGGAATTCATAAATTCCAATGCCTTGGATCAACTTATTCACACCCCCACCAGGGGCAGCAATATCCTAGACCTGGTCATTACCAACATGGGTGACCAGTGTTCCACACCAGAGGTCAATTCTTCATTGGTCAGATCCAACCACAAGTTAATCACCCTAGACATCCACATCCCGCCCCCACCCCCCATTAGGGAAACCACCGTAAAAAACTTCTCCAAAGCCAACTTCACACTTCTTAAGACAGAAGTGGCAAACTTCATGACACCCATGCAGATGGACAATAGAGGTACAACTGTTGAATCCTACACAAATGCACTTTATAAGCACTTACACGAGAACATGTATCGTGCTATCCCTAACAGAACCAAGATGCTATCCTCCAAAAAAAATGAAGTAAATCTGGTGATCCTCTGCCATAAACAAACACTACAACAGAAGAAAGAAATTGTTGCAAAAAAGAGTAAAATCTCATGACTGGAGGAACTCCCTGGTCAGCCTCAGTAAGAACTTGAGATCCCTCATAAAATCCTCCAAAGCTAGTTACGAAAACAAAATTGCCACTGACTCTAAAGACAACCACAAAGCATTATATAGCTATGTCAAGAATCTCAATGGCAACACTCAGATCTGGTTAATGGCACTAAATATACAGACCCAACCGATATTGCCAACATCCTGGCAGATAGATTCAGTGCTAACCTTAACTCCCCCTCACCCCCTAGAGGGCCCATCTCTATACCAGAAGAATGCAAACTTCCTGTAATCATGGCTGCACAGGTAAAAAACACACTCTCCAAAGCCAAGAACACAGCATCCATGGGACCTGATAATATCCCAGGCTGCGTTCTACATGAACTACACAATGAACTGGCACCCCACCTAAGTACCATGTTCAATCATAGCCTTACCTCAGGCTTTGTGCCCACTGAATGTTGCACAGCAACAGTTATCCCACTCCACCAAGGGGAGTCATGATGGACCCTGGGAACTAATGCCCCATTAGTCTGACGAGCCTGGTCTGCAAGGCCATGGAACGTATCATCATGGAACTCATAAACAAAGACATTGGTAATCTCCAAACTCTGGAACCCACCCAGTTTGGGTTTGTAAAAAGCAGATCATGTCTCCTAAACCTGATAGACTTCTTTGAAGCAGTCACCAAAGCCATAGATGAGGGTAAGGGGGTTCACACAGTCTATCTAGATCGCACCAAGGCTTTCAACACCATCCCCCACTCTGGAATTATAGATAAACTCAGTAAAGTAGGTATAAATCCCTATGTCACAAGATGGGTTGCCAACTGGCTCATGGATGGAACCCACACTGTGAAAGTAGCAGACTCCAAATCCGACTTCAGACCAGTGACAAGTGGAGTAACACAGGGTTCAGTCCTGGGTCTTCTCATGTCTGGTATCTACTTCTTTGAAGTACAGAAGGTCTTTGGCAAATTAAGTTCACAGATGACTACAAACTAGGAGCCATAATCAAAACTCTTAATGATGTGGACATCCTACAAAAGGGCCTTACTGAGACAGATGCCTGGTGTCAAATCCATGGCCTGAAGCTCAATGCCAAAAAGTGCATTGTCATCCCCTTTGGTAAAACTCTGTACCCATGAACTACCACATAGGTGGTAGTCTACTTAACACCAAAAGTGTGATAAGAGACCTTGGGACACAGGTGGACAGTAGTCTCTCCTTTAATAATCACATCACCGCAGTGGTCAGGAAATCCTTCTACATGGCACACCTCATCACAAAAGGTTTCTCATCCAGAAAAAAAGAGGTCATTGTTCCCCTCTACTCATCACTCATTAGACCCATTAAAGAGTACAACACCCCTTTTGGTATGCACCTCACAAGACATCTACAACAACTGAAAAGGCCACATAAATACCTCATAAAGAGGATCACTGGCCTCAAACAGATGTCCTACACAGACCATCTCAAAAAACACCAGCTTTACTCCATTGCATATCGCCTACTCAGAGGCGATCTTTGCCTAACATACAAAGCTATGTCAAACCCAGAGCTGTTGGACATGCTCCACTTAAAGAAATCCCAATCCTTCCGAGCTACATGCTGTAGGGACCTAAACCTTGTCACCACAATAAACAGAACATGCTGGAAGGATAGATTCATGTCCCAGAGACTTCCCATACTCTGGAACAGACTACCTATCTATGTCAAACAGAGCTCCTCATTAGCACTCTTCAAGAAGAATCTTGATGATTCGATGGGAAATAGGAAATTCACCCCAGGGATAATTTCTGTGGCTCTGCTCGACGGGGGCACAGGAAAATAATTTTCTTGGGTGCCGCAAGCCAGGGTACATTTTGGCTAGGCGTATATATTTATTTTATTTATTTTTTATTTATTTAATTTAACATTTGTTGACCGGGAATGTCCAACTAGGTTCCACAGAGCCTGTTTTCAGCGGAGGCCCGGGGAGAAATGCTCCAGATGCATGTCTTTGGAATATAGGCCCTAGGGCCAATAGTCTAGTACCTACCTATGAACATATGAACCTATGGAGGGTTGAAGAGGAAGCAAGCAAGTAGGTGCATCTAAGGATATTCTCACAGATGTCCTGATAGGGAATTACTTTGATGATGCAGTACCTTGTGTACATGGCATGACAAGCAGTCAGGCTTGGAGAAAGGCATGTAGATCCAGTAGTCTGGGAGAGACCTAGAAAGATCTCATACCTGAAGCTGGGATGGCATGGTGACTGTTTCAGCGAAAGTGCTATCTGGTAGCAGTCTGAATGTGAGCCACAGCTGCTGGTGGCACTGATGTTCCCTTGGACATGGTGACTGCAAGGATGGAGATGAGATGTGGTAGGTTATTGTATGACTTGTGAACAGTGCCAAAAAGTTGGTAAAGAAGGGGGCAAGGCTAAGGCTGCATTAATGCCTTTGCCTGTTATTGAAGAGCCATTTCAGAGAGTGGCCCTGGATATTGTGGGATCCTTGAGTACTCCAAGTTCTACAGGAAAGAAACTGAGTATAATGAACTGTGAGTAAATGTTTTTCTTGGATGTTTTATTTTAAATTTTATGTATAAATGTGATAAAACTGCGGTGGTGGGCTGTGGTAGCATTGTCGCCTCTCAGTAAGACGTTGTCTGGTTCGATTCTCAGCTAGAGCGTCTTCTGCGTGGAGACATGCGTGAATGGGAGTACCTTCGTTGAAGGTTGTGCATCAGGGCTGGCAACTCGGCACGTAAAAATCTACTGCCAATCATTAGCGGACCGGAGTTCCGCTGTGGCGACTCCTAACCAGGAAAAGCCAAAAGACACAACAACATGTATAAATGTGATATGAAGTGCTTTTTTGTTACTGATGGTCTGAAGAAGCCACATGAGTGTGGTGAAAGTGCTTGCTTGAATAAATCATATTTTGGTTGACTTTTATATGCTTGTTGTGCTTCATTTTGCCGTTATGTTTTTGAGTTGTCTACAGGAAAGAAATATATCTTGGTGGGAGTGGACTATGTACCAGATATCCTGAGGCAGTCGCTCAGTCATCTATTGAGGCAGAGAAGGTGGCAAATGCTTTGCTAGGAATATTCAGCAGAGTAGGATTTCCACAGGAAATACTGACTGACCAAGGTGCCAACTTCATGTCAGACCTGCTGACTTGTTTGTGGAACAGTTGTGGGGTGAAACATCTAAAGACCAGCCCTACCATCCCCAGACTAATTGTCTTCTGGAGAGGTTAAACTCTACATTAAAGACTATGCTATGGGCATTTGCAGATCAACATGTTAGGGGGGTCTTGGATAGATTAAGTAGGGCAGGATTAACCATTCAACCCAGTAAGTGTCACGTGGATATGGCAGAGGTCACTTACTTAGGACACAGAGTGGGAAGTTGTAAAATTAGGCCAGAACCTGTCACGGTGGAAGCAATTCAAGAATGGCCAGTTCCTGTTACTAAGAAATAGGTGGACAGTGGAGTACTAAAGTAAATTTGTGCCCAATTACAGTACCATAGCTGCACCCCTTACCAACCTAACTAGGAAGAATAAACCAGACAAGGTAGTGTGGACCACGGATTGTGAACAGGCATTTCAAAAAGTTAAAGAGATTTTGGGAGGACTCCCTGTGTTAGCCAGCCCAGATTACAATAAAGAATTTATTGTACAGGTAGATGCTTCAAATTATGGGGTTGGGGCTGTACTTAGCAAAGTTTCCACAGAAGGAGAAGAGCACCCAGTGGTATATCTGAGCCTTAGACTCTAACCTAGAGAAAAGTGTTATGAAACAGTGTCAAAAGAGTGTTTGGCCATAGTGTGGGCATTATAAAAGCTGCAGTCCTATCTTTATGGGAGAAAATTCACGGTACTCACAGATCATAACCCTTTAACATGACTTAATAGGGTCAGTAAGCAAAATGCCAAGTAACTGAGATGGAGTCTAGGATTACAAGCATATGATATGACCATACAACATTGTAGTGGGGTTAATAATGCCAGTGAATATGGATTGTCCAGGACAGGAGTGGGTTAATATTCCCAGGTAGACACATTTTTCTCAAGCATCAGTTTTCAAGGGTAACTTGAAGATTGTGCTTGAGTCATAAGGGGGAAGAAATGTGAAGAAAAGGGGATATTAACAGGACATCACAGATATAAAAACAGAAAATGGATTATAGATAACTAAACACACTCATGATTAAAAGCATAGAAACACAAATGCTACGGTCTCTAAGACAGTTTATCCAAAACATTGTTGGCACAGTACAAATGAGGTCAGAAGTGAAGTCAGTGCATTACAATATCATAAATCTGGACAAAAAGACAGAGGGGGAATCTAATAAAGCCTACATGGTCTTAGTTACCATGTAGGCATCATGCCACACTGTTTACGAAAAAGTAGGCAGGTTTACGATCCAGTAAGCACTGCTGAGCGGGATGCATGAGCATGCCAAAATGGGAATTTCCATGGCATGCAAATCACCTCATAAAGAGGTGAATTTCATGCAAATGAGGCAATTAAAGTGATCCAACAAGCAGATAGGCAGCCTTGTAGAGCACGTGTCAATGTCAGTAGTGTACACGGAAAAATTCCATGTACTGGAATGTAGATAGCCAAAAGGGGATGTAAAAGTGTAGATAGATGAACAGAAATGGCATACCACTCACAGAAATGAGAGAAACTATCCTCTGTGTGTCACAAGAGTTATAGGAAAATATGTTAATATAATATTTTTTTTAATAATCTGGGCATGTTTGTGAGGCATGTCGCAGTGCACAAACATGTCTTATATAAAAAAAAAAGTGGAAAAAAATCAATATTATCATACAGAAATGAATTACTGGGACCTGTGTGGAGCATCTACAATGGTGCATTGGTGCTGTTGCTAACTTGGTAGGGCTTGGAAGTGTGTAGTTTCCAGGCTGTGAGCACAGATCCATTTGCAAATGAGGTGGAGTTACTGAATAGTAAAATGGGGTACTTATGTCTGCATATCCCCTCTGTGTAGGTAGAGAACCACATTTTTGTCCACAGAGGAGGTAGCTGACATCAGGAGAAGGTGTGTTGAAGGCCTGCTAAGCTGATCAGAGTTTAGCTGCTCCTATTTGCATGGCACACCACTGGGCTGAGCGTGGAAAGTTTGGGTGTTGTGTCCACTGACTTCTAAGCTATGTTTACCTGCAGGGCACGTGTTTCCATGTGTTTGTGTGGCACGCTGCTGTGATAAGCCTGGAAAGTATGGGGGGGTGTGTCCAATCATTACTTAACTTTGTTTACCTACAGGGCACATGTTTGCACGGTGCACCACATTGCTGAGTGTATCTAAAAAGCAATGATGTATTAATTAATTGTGACCCTTGTTTAACTTAATCTAGGGCCATTAAATAATGTTAATGATATACTAGGCAGGTGGAATGCATCATAGGTAGCCAATCACACAGTCAGCACCTACAGTAGAGCACTATAAAGTATGCAGACACCCAACATTCTGATGTTTCACACATAGTCTGCACCAGTAGAGTACAGACTTGGGAATTTTAACTGAAAGAATGCTAGGGACTGCTGCTGCTCTGCTACATCTATATTAGCTATATGCCATGAGCTATAAGCGTTCAGGCTCAAAGTAACCTTCCAGGAGCTACATAAGCTGGAGATTATAGAGCACTACAGGGTGGACAGAGATATACTATAAGGACTTAATGAGCTCTGCTGCCCTCAGCTCAGACCCAGAGCCAACAGCAGGGAACCCATCCCAGTGGAAAAAAGGTATGTGTAGCTCTTAGGATAATAGCCACAGGTACCTTCCAAAGACCAACTGGGGACATGATCTGGATCTCACAGGCATCAGCATCCAGGGTACTACAGCAGTTCCTGCATGCCTTGCTACCACATTCCAGTAAGCACATTTACCTTTGAGGTAAGGGACAGCAATATGCAACACTTCTACCATGTAGCACACTACCCTGAGGTACTGGGTGCCATATATACATCAAGGAACCACCTGGTGAGCAGGGTAGACTCTACATCAACCACAAGGGGTACCACTCCATCAACTGCCATTTCTTGTGCAATGCCCAGGGCATTATCATGAATGCATGTGCTGGCGGATCTGGCAGTTATCATGACTCCCATATCTGGCATGCATCACAGCTGTATCAGATGTTTCCGAGGGTGGACATTCCACGTAGCTATTTACTGGGGGATGTTGGCTACACCCTGGAACCATGGATAATGATACCCATCAGAAATGCACAAACACCCACGAAATCACCCTAATGAGGTACATGCACAAACTAGGAACATCATAGAGCATGTGTTTGGGCTGCTGAAGTCATGGTTTCAGTGTCTCAATATATCTGGTCGATCCATGAAGCACTCTCCAGCCACATGTGCACATATGTTCACAGTATGTGCCATGCTACACAATATGATCCTGTGGAAACAGCTACAGCAGGATCAGCAAAGGGAAGGGATACACAGCCCCCCACCACACTCACAAGAGTACTGAGTGAAGGACCATCCCTGGTGATGTCTCTGTAGGCAGACATAGGCCCAGTATGAAACAAACAACAAGTGGAAAATTTGCTGCAGCACAAAACGAAACAACCAAGCCAATGAAAAAAACGTTTATTTCTCTAGCGCCTCGGCCACAGTAAGCCTTCAAGGAGTACCCCATCATACACAAAAAGCAGTTTAAATAGTAACAGTCAATTGAACCATAAAACAATAAAACAATCAACCAATTACTTAATAAAATTCAATCAAATAACACTTCTCCAACAGCAGTCTGTATTCAGACCTTTAGGTAACAAAGTGCTATATTTCAAGATAAAAATTGTTTCTTTCTTTAAAAGTAACTTTTCAACAACAGTAACATCAAGTTCATCAACAGCTACCTGTTGCAAAATAATAGCTTGAAGACTATCACTCTGGCCACCATGATGTTCACAAAAATGTTGGGCTAAAGGGCTCTCTAACTTGCTAATTCTAATATCTCTTAAATGTTCAAGTAACCTAACCTTAAACATTCTCTTAGTTTGCCCAATGTAAAACTTGTTACATCCACATTTAATTGCATAAACAACCCTATGTGTTCTACAATTATATATCCCATTAGGAATAAAACTAATATTATTAATATAAGGAAAACATTTTTTTTATAAAAGGGCAACCATTACATTTCCCACATGAAGACATACCTACATTAGCTATTTGATAATATATTTTCAACCCAGGTCTGACGAATTTAGTATGTACAACCATATCTTTGATGTTTCTACCTCTTTTAAAAGAAAACACTAACTTATTTGTCATTAGGTTGTCCAATTCACCAAAGTTATTTAAAAATCCCCAAAAATGTGATATACAATTTTTGATACTGTTACTACAAACATTATAAATATTATAAATAGAAACTAAGAAAAAATTCTTATCATAATTATGAATACTATTACCAATATAAGTATTGCCCCTATCTTTATAGGTGTTTCTAACATTATATCTCAATCTAATTACCTGTTGAATATCAGTATCAAGTAATTTAGCATCATAATACCTTTTCAAAAACATACTTTTAACCGTTGTATTTCATTCAGAAATATTTCATTATCATTACATAAACGGGAAATTCTCAGAAATTCACCATATGGTAGAGCTTGAATGGTATGTTTAGGGTTTGTACCCATCAAAAAGTCATGTGGCATGCCAAATTTCCTATGAATACTTGTAACCACAGGTTTACCAATGATACCTTGTAATTTAATATCTAAAAAATTAACTGTCTGCCCACATTGTAATCCATCAAAAGTAATATTAAATCTATTGTGTTGAATTTCCTGTACAAAATTATTTACAAAATTTATGCCATCTTCACACAAAAAAATCAGATCATCAATGTATCTATAATAAAATTTCACATATTTACATACAAATGAATTATTATAAATGCATTCTTGTTCCACCATCCCCATGAAGATGTTGGCATACATGGGTGCAAATGGAGCACCCATTGCAGTGCCTTGTATCTGATGAAAGATCTGATTATCAAAACAAAAAATAGTTATTTTCCAAGCAAAACTTAACCAAATCCATCACATAATGTGTAAACGGATAATCTCCCATGCACTTATATAATGCTTCCAAACCAAATTTATGTTTAATGTTAGTATAAAGACTCTGTGCATCTAATGTAATCCAATACATGTTTTCTTTCCAAATGAATTGTTTTATTTTTTTCAAAAAATCAAAGGAGTCTTGTATATACGAAGGAAGACGAATGGCTTCATTCAATAATACCTGATGTAAAATCACTCCCAGGTTATGCAAAAAATATTTGCTAGCTGAAACTATTGGTCTACCTGGAGGAGTATTAAAGTTTTTATGAATCTTAGGTAGACAATAAAAGTAAGCTAAGCCTGTATCAACAATTGTAAGCTTCTTCTTAACATCAGTTTCAGTCCAATAACCTAATCTCAAACCTCTCTGTATTAGACATACATATCTATCCTTAGCTTGTTCAATAACATCCCTTTGAACTATACAATAAACAAATTCATCTTTTAATAAATCTAAACACATGTTCAAATATTGCATATAGTGCATAATAACTATTTTATTGCCCTTATCAGAGGGCTTTATAACCAAATCCCTCTGCTTAGAAAAGTTCACCAATTCCAACCATTCCTGTTTAGAAAGATTATATTCCACCTGCTTTTTATCAAAGTTTTTTAACAATGAATCTATTTCAAATTCAACCATAGCATGACATTTTTTAATGCCTTCATGGGAGAAAGGAGGCATAAAGTTGCTTTTAGTACTCAAACAAGAAGTATCTATGGCACAATATGCATTAAACTCACTAAAACAAGATACAAAAGAATCATTGGTATCAGAATCTGTTGTACTACTTTCAGTAGTATATGTGTTATTAAACACATTTCCCACAGCTTTTTCCACAGGTAAATGATGAAAATAATACCACAAATGCAACTTCCTAACAAATCTAAACAATTCTACTTTACATTCATATGATTTAGGCAATACAGTCGGCACAAATTTTAAACCACAATTCAGTGAAGAAAAGATTCTATCAGAAACAAAACAGCCAGATAAATTCACCACATTATTATATTGAGAGCAAATGTCAGTACCATTTAGTTCTTTTATTGTCCCGCCATTGGTGTTGAGGCCCCCCTCTGTAGTATTCATGTTTAGCATAACTTCTTTTTTGTTGTTTGCCATAATCGCATGATGGACGAAAATGCTCCGGAAAAAAACGTTTATCAGCCGGAGAAGGCAAGGCTGGAAAATCATTAGCACCTATGTCATTACGCTGTCTATCTTGCAAATAACCCGGTACATCAGCACTAGATGTGCTAACAATTCTGTCTCTCTCCCCGCTAGGAATGTTAGGAGGGCGGGCTATGGAATGTGAACGTTGATTGGGTCTGTGCAAATAAACACTTCCTCTCTCAAAATCACGGAGGTCTCTTTGAATTTTATACATCTTCTGTTCAATAACTTTCTTTTCTTGCACATTAACTTTATCCTGAATGTCTCGTAAACAGGACTCAAGTCTCGATCTGTCCAGTACTGTTGCTAAATTGTTACAAGCCATATTAATGTCTTTTTTAAGATTGAATAATTTAATATTATCTCTCTCAACCAAAATTTTTATCCATTCTCTAGAACACTGATGCGCTGCACATTCCCATTTTTGTTGAAACGCCTTATCAGTAGAACATGCGGTATTAAATGGTTCAGAGGGAAATTTAACAGCTCTTAACCCTCTTGGAATAATGTCCAAATCTAAGTATCTCTGCAAACTATTGTAGTTGTAAAATGTAGCCATTTCCTTATTCATTAAATTAGTTAGTTTAGAAATCATAGTTTTTACCTCCGTCGGGAAATCCATGGAGCGTTTACCAATGTTAGCAAAAGGATTAGTAACTCGTTTACTACGTGTTTCAGCCAGGAAACACTCCCATACTGGAGTATCCACACCACCATCAGTACCTGTATTCCTTTCGGATCGATCCGTAGCACGGTCAGAATTAATGTTAAGGAAACCATCAATAGTCCGCTGAGAGGTACCGCCACTATCCTCTCTAAAAATACGTAGAATATTTAAAGCTGGATCACTGGCCATAAGAGATGTAGAATCAAATGAAACAAACAACAAGAGTACTGAGTGAAGGAGCATCCCTGGTGATGTCTCTGTAGGCAGACATAGGCCCAGTATGTCCTGGAATTGGCTAAGAGACAACATATAGCATATTCACTGACACGTAGAGCCCTAGGGACTGACACCTTAATCATACTCACATACATATAGTAAACCTGTTGATGCCAGGCAACCCACACAACCTGTACCTATCCATGTATTGGTTGTATACTGCTTGCATCACACAAAGTCAGCCCTGAACTACAGGTCTCTCAGCTGCTGCATTCGCAAGGTAAGTCTACAAACTGCACACTAATTATAAGGATTACTATAATACATCATATGTATGGATCTGCTGCTGTTATGCAAGGAAATATAGTGGACTAATTGGACAGATGTAATATCCACATGGGACTACAGATACCCAGCTCAATAGCATTGTGTTCCTTAATATTCACTAGGACTCATGGTTGGAATATTCACTACATCAGTCAACAGAGATGATAAACAGGGGGATCACATGATATTTGGACTACTGTATATCCCAGCAGATCATATGCTGTTGACCTCCATCCCTGAAACAGCAATGTATCCATACAACTTCTTTAACAGAAAATCACCTATGGTATATCAGTGGACCAGGCAATCTCAGGGCTGTAACATAGATATTGCTCACACCATTGTATTGCTCTCTTCATGCAGGATAACAATGCACATATGTATGCTGTTGACTGTGTGATGTATGACTCATCTCTGTCTGGTGACCCGAGTGGCTCAGTTGGACTAGGGAAGCTAGCATTGGTAATGGTGTTGATGGTTCTAATCTGGAATTACTTACATCTTTTGCATGTGAGGTAGTACTATGTTGGTGTTTTCACAGACTGTCATACCTCTTAGTGCAAGAAATCGGGACAAAGCCAGTAAGATTGGGGGGACAAAGGCCCAAACATAGGGAAAGATTTCAAATATTGTCCTCATAAACCTAGAAAGTCACTGGAAGTAAAGGTGTTGCATTATTACATATGTTCTGAAGGATATAATAACTGAAATACAAATGGTTGCCTGTAAGTAGTATAACGTAGTAATGTCAATATTCAATAATTCAACAGAAGCCCACAAATTTATGAGGAACAGACCAAACATATGAGGCAAAACTCTAGACATTCTGTGGAAATCAGGACAGTTAAGATGTATGCAGACTGCCTGTCTGTTGTTGGTGTAACATTACCAACCCCAGTCACAGATTAAGTACAGCACACAGCTGGGAATGCTGTGGACAGTTTGAGTTAAGTACAGTACTGCAGAAAAAGGGGTGGATGTTAATGTATGTAACTTACAAAATCCTGGACTGGAGTACATGTAGGTGTGGACTGGAGTCACCTTATAAGTACTGACAGCTGGAGTCACCTTATAAGTATTGACAGTCCCACTGGGCATGCCCATACACTTAGTTAAAATGAGCACAATCTTGTTGCCCCTTCATCAAAATGACATCTTATGTGTAAATGTCTATACATACGGATATACACATACATATCCGTCTGTCACTATCTCTCTGTCTCACATGCATAGCATAAATCTCACTATGTAGTGTCAAATAGATATGTACTGATATATATAGCTATATATATTAAAATGATACATACACCTCCCCATATATCTACATAACACATATACATATCATACAGACATGCAACTGCAGTTATATATACATTCATAGGTTTATAGGCTCATAGGTAGGTACTAGGCTATCGGCCCAAGGGCCTATGTAAGCCTAGCCAACAAGGTTCCCTGGCTTATGCCACCCAAGAAAGTTATTTTCCTGTGCCACTGTCGAGCAGAGACACAGAAGTGATCCCCGGGGTGTATTTCCTATTTCCCATCCACTCATCAAGATTTTTCTTGAAGGGTGCTAATGAAGAAATTTGCGTGACATAGATGGGTAGCCTCTTCCAGAGTATGGGAAGTCTCTGGGACAGGAATCTATCCCTCCAGCATGTCCTGTTTATTCTGGTGACAAGGTGTATGTTCCTAGAGTGTGTAGCTCGGACGGATTGGGATTTCTTTAGGTGTAGCATGTCCAACAGCTCTGGGTTTGACATAGCTTTATATGTTAGGCAGAGATCACCTCAGAGTAGGCAATATGCTACAGAGTAAAGCTGGAGTTTTTTGAGGCAGTCAGTGTACGGCATCTGTTTGAGGCCAGTAATCCTCTTTGTGAGGTACTTCTGTGGCCTTTCCAGCTGCTGCAAATGTCTTGTGAGGTACATTCCAAAAGGAGCGTTGTACTCTATAATGGGTCTAATGAGTGTTGAGTAGAGGGGAACAATGACCACTTTTTTCCTGGATGAGAACCCTTTTATGATGAGGTGTGCCATGTAGAAAGACTTCCTGACTACTGTGGCAATGTGACTATCAAAGGAGAGACTACTGTCCACCAGGGTCCCAAGGTCTCTTATCACGCATTCAGTGTTAAGTAGATTGCCACCTATGTGGTAGTTCAGGGGTACAGAGTTTTTACCAAAGGGGATGACACTGCACTTTTTTGGCATTGAGCTTGAGGCCATGGCTCTGACACCAGGCATCTGTCTCAGCGAGACCCTTCTGTAGGATGTCCACATCATTTGGGGACTTGACTATGGCTCCTAGTTTGCAGTCATCTGTGAACTTCATTAGCCAGAGGCCTTCTGTGTTAGCCTGTACTTCAGAGAAGTAGATACCAAACAGGAGAGGTCCCAAGACGGAACCCTGTGGTACTCCACTTGTCACTGCTTTGAGGTCAGATTTGGAGTCTGCAACTTTTACAGTGTGGGTTCTGTCACTGAGCCAGTTGGCAACCCATCTTGTGATGTAGGGATTTATACCTAGTTTAGTGAGTTTAGCTATAATTCCAGAATGGGGGATGGTGTTGAAAGCCTTGGCGAGGTCAAGATAGGCTGTGTGAACCACCTTACCCTCATCTATGGCTTTGGTGACTGCCTCAAAGAAGTCAATCAAGTTCTGAAGGCATGATCTGCCTTTCACAAACCCGAACTTGGTGGGATCCAGAGTTTGGAGGTTACCAATGTCTTTGTTTATGAGTTCCTTGATAATACGTTCCATGGCCTTGCAGACCAGGCTCGTCAGGCAAATAGGTCGATAGTTCCTGGGATCAGTGGTGGCTCCCCCTTTGTGGAGTGGGATAACTGTTGCTGTGCACCATTCAGTGGGCATAAAGCCTGATGCAAGGCTATTATTGAACATGGTACTTAAGGGGGGAGCCCGTTCACTCTGAGGTTCATGTAAAACACAGCCTGGGATGCTGTCCGGTCCCATGGATGCTGTGTTTTTGGCTTTAGAGAGTGCAGCTTTTACCTGCATAGTTGTGATTACAGGGACTCTGCATTCTTCCTGTATAGATATGGGCCATTTAGGGGGTGGGGGGGTAAAGTTAGCACTGAACCTATCTGCCAGGATGTTGGCAATATCAGTTGGTTCTGTAATTTTCTTGCCTTTGTGCTGTAACTCAGAGCAGATCTGGGTGTTGCCATCGAGATTCTTGACATAGCTATAGAATGCTTTGTGGTTGTCCTTGGAATTAGTGGCGATTTTGTTTTCATAGCTAGCTTTGGAGGATCTTATAAGGGATCTCAGCTTCTTACTGAGGCTGACCAGGGAGCTCCTCCACTCATGGGATTTTACTCTCTTTTGCAACAGTTTCTTCCTTCTGTTGTACACTTTGTTTATGGCAGGGTACCACCAGATTGGCTTCCTTTTTTTTGGAGACTAGCATCTTGGTTCTGTCCATATCGCACTACTGTACACTGCATAACATCCCTTTTATATACAGAAATATGTGTGTGTGGATGTCTGTATTGTCTGACATGGGTTCCTATTATATACTCAAAGAGGCTTTTCTTCAAATGCCTATTCATCGACCATTAAATAATGAAAACAGAAAACAGCAAACGGTCATATAAGTGATTTCTTTCCCTGGGAAAGAAATCGCTTGGCCACCTCTGTTACTTTGCCTTTTTCCCCACTGTAGTGCGATCTCGGACTTGGTATATTTAGTTAGGGGAGGTGTGGGGGGCACAGCCCTCCCACATTGGGGGGGGTGTAGGGGGAGAAGGCCCCCACTTTGTATTGTTTGTAGTGATGTGATTTTTGTTTAGGTAAGCATTTTCTTTCCCAGGGAAAGAAATCACTTATATACTCATTCGCTATTTTGTGTTTTCATGGTTTACAGGTCGATGAAGAGGTGCTCGATGAAACGCCTCTTCAAGAATCAAATATAGACCTGTCTGACATACCCTAATAATAGTGAGTAAATCTTCACTATCACACAACCATACAGTTGCTCAAAGGATCCAAGCTAAGGGTGCAACAGTACAAATTTCACTTACCTACAGACCACTCATGCCTGCCAGATGTCACCACATAGACAGACACAGGTGAGCAGGTGCTGTAATGTATAATGCTGTCAATGCATGTATGGACAGGGCAACTTGTCCCTGCCCACAGGTATGCCTATGTAACTGCAAGCAGCCACATATGGCCATACAGGTAAGTGTACACACATAGTTAGGATAATCACAGTTATCCCACTGTTAGGATTCTAGATGCAGATAACAGTATGCTCAATATCACACTGCAGGCCACAGATGCTGGTCAACACAGGCCTAGTTTGTGTAATGCACAAGTACTGTGCCTGCAATCAGACATACAGCACATGCATGCGATAACTACTGTGATCTACAGTGTATAAGACTAAATAGGTAGGGGTTCTAATCTTACTCCAGCCCACTTGGTGCATGACTGTGTCAGTGTGTGTGTGTGTATGTGTGTGTGTGTGTGTGTGTGTGTGTGTGTGTGTGTGTGTGTGTGTGTGTGTGTGTGTGTGTGTGTGTGTATTTATCCTCCTGCAAATGAACAGACATACCCTCATGGGCTATCTACCTGAAATGGTTATGCACTTTTTGGCCCTATAACATGCTGCTGATTTCCACACTGCCCTCTTCCACAAGGCCTGATGATGTCAGCCACCTTAAGACTACCAGATGATAGTATAATATCATATGCAAGCTGTGGCATATGCGATAAGTACCATGATCTGTAGTGTATAAGACTAGATACGTACAGGTTTTAATCTCACTCCAGCCCACTTGGTGCATGTGTATATATCATTATGGCATAACCTTGGTAGCCTAGACCTATGTAGAGTTTTGCAGTGTTTTATTTGTAGCAGGTGATGTGTCCCCTCAAAGGATTGACCTCAAGAAGGTCTACGTATGTCATCAAGCATAATATGTCCTAAAATGATAGTACAAGCAGACATGAGGTGTGTTGTGTGCACCACATACTGTGATCTGTAGAATGTATCATTACATAGGTAAGTGTGCACACCTACATACAGCTAACCTACACTACGTGTGTGCCTTTGCATGCCCTGTACGCACTGATTGGAAGTGGTGCTAGCCTCAATGTAGCCATGTGTTTCTGAGAGCATGTTACAGCATTTTACAATATGTTATGGAACTATGGGATGTATCAATTGAACATATAGAGTACTGTAGTACTGTCACTGGTCGGAAAATGTGGATGCACTGACTGTTGTACATCCAATACTGACAGGTTTGGGACATGCATCCCAGACTGGCACTAGTATACTGAATGTGGCAGTCATCACAGCTATCACTGTGTGCACTGGCACTCTTGCCATGTCACTACACAGGCATATCGTACAACTGTAGCAGCCACACAGGTTCCAAGGTACACCAATACACATTGTAGAGAACATGTCCTATGGAGTCCATGTCAGGACCATACATGCACATTCCCTCCAAAGCATTTCAGAGACAGACTGCACATGTATGGTCCTGATATGTCCTATGGAGTCCATGTCAGGACCGTACATGTGTAGTCTGTATCAGAAATGCTTTGGAGGGAATGGGTATGGCTCCATACAGGGAGGTGTCAGTTCCCACTGTATACCTCCAGTGCATCCATGAGAGGACTGACACATGTGTCACCTGTGCTACACACCAACATCAGTATGGTATGCATAGCACATGCTGGTGAGGCAGGTATGTAACACAGGCAGTACACCCTACATGAAATAGGCCCCCCATGCATGCCATGCACACATCTGCTGTGACACATATCATGTGCTGGTTACACATTGGGATGCAGAACACAACAATCATATATGTTGCTGGGCAACTCTTGGTACTGGACACAGGATATATGTAGATGCATCATCCCTATCAAAACCCTGGTGGCACTTATGAAAGGTAGCAGACTTTCTCAGAGATTAGGGATGCATGAGTGTGCTGAATGCCAACATTGTCCTTGTTAGCCAGTTATACACAGATGAACCTATGGATTCATGCAGTTACAGTGCTGTACCTTGCTGGCAACATATGTCCGCTGTGCTGACATGCCATCCTGTGCTGCTTTATTACCACTGTGAATCCATAAGTTATCCCAACAGACTCCTGTAACACAAACATAAACAGGCCTGTGACACACTTGTCAAAGTGTAACTATACAGCCAATTCAACAACATGCAACATAAGGACCACATAAGGTACACAAATGTATGTGGAGTACACTTGACAAATGGCAGCAAACAATATCTCTCTTTAACCACTGCAAGTGGCATGGTGAACTAACACTGTGTTACACAAGTACATGTTAAGTAATATAGTCACCCTGTGCATCAGACCCATAGCTACATTTCCCTGCATCAATGTCAAGAATGACAGGGATGTGGCACGGGTATCACTTGCACAGAGTGTTGTGTGGTGATGAAGGAGACCTAGGTTGGCCCAAATGGTAGACAGCATATGTGTGAGTCAGTGTGGAGCATGTAAGATGGACCATGGAGAGGTGCTGTGTGTGTCTGTAGGTGACCTGCAGTTGACAGTGGTGTGTGAGTGTGTGCATATACACAGTCAAGCTCAGTACTAGCCCTACATGTGTGTATGTTGGACAGCTTTGGACCATACATGGTAGAGTTGACAGTTCACCATCTCCATCCCAAAACATGGGAAATGGCTCTGCCAGGAGTTGCACTGGCACCTTCATGCCCAAGGTCAGAAGCATTGCTAGTACATGATGGTGACTGCTGTCTGCTGAGACCGTGTCCCCCACAGGACTGCCCAGGACCATAAGCCCATGGCCTGCCATGCCATAGTGTGGACAGCACACTATGACCTGCCATGCCATAGTGTGGACAGCACACTCCTCTCTGTAGCACTGGATGTACTGCCACTATGGCAGTATGAGTGTGCATGGCCATGTGGACTCTCAGACGATGGTGTTACTGACCTTCATTCCCAGGTCCAACACCGAACTCCAACCACATGTTCCAGAACAGACAATGTGTGGTCCAAGACAGACACTGTCTCAGCTCACCATCTGTCTACTGCATCACAGAACTGATCCAGGGTGTCCCCTATGTGGAGGAGGCTGTCACAGATGTCAGACCATGTGGCATCCATAAGCATAAGCAAATGCCTTGTGCTCTATTCAGAATGTGCCTGTGCCTCCATGATGGACCAAATCACATGCCAGGTGACCCATTATGTGACACTGCAAGAGGTGTTGGACAGACAGCAGGCCTCCTACAAGCACACCATCAATCCACCTGTGTGGGAGCTCACCAGCTCTTTGGCTGTGGCCAGTGTCTACACTCACTGGAGCCATAGTTGCCACACTTTCCTGTTCAGTGTCTCCACTCTCTGACTATCCAATATCTGTGGCCTCCGGGGATGAGGTATGTGTGGGCATACAGACTGTGTGCAGTGACAATGGGGGCAGAAGTGTGATGTCTACCTCTGTGACAGATTCAGCCCCCAACACCCCCATCTGTGCCTCACTGTTGCCACCATCATAATCAGTCTCTGAGGAAACACTGACAACAGGTTGTGTGGGGGACAGACTCCAACCCCCATTGTCACCTGTAATAAGAATAAAAAAAGTAGTACATTAATACCTGCTATATTGTGTATGAAAAGCATCCAAGACTCATAAAAACGAAGACCCATAACTGGATTATTGGTCAAACAACTTCCTTCTCTATCTTTGTCCACAAAGCACTATCTCAGAACACAATTCAAAGTCAACTCAGGACTTTTATAACCATCACTTGAAGTATATCAAGTAAAACATGACCAGTAATATTTACCTTTTACTTACTCAGTATGACACTATAATTGAAACAAGACATAAAACCCAGTACAACTCTCTTCACAATTATATGGAAATACACATTGCATTGCCTAATGTATTTGCCTTCAACCTGTTGTATTTTAAAAGGCATTTTAGATTCCTTGCCTCGTTTCAACCAGGAGCCTTATCTGCTCTTATCTGTAACTGACAAAGTGTATCTGTTTGTTGAACAACCCTCCTATGAATACCCCCTCTCAAAACCTTAGTTATCTCTTCCAGGCTGACATTTAAAAACATCCTATGCAGTTTACACACATAATTACTTGCACATAGAGCATTATTCTGGCCCTTAACCATATTAGACTATAATTGTTCCTTAACAAAACAAGTGTCATATTTACCAGGGGCAGGACCATAGCCTTGGGTAATACCTGACGGACCTGTGAAAAGTTGAGGGTGGGTAATATCAGTACCACTGCATGTTACAGCACAACAAGGTAATACGTCCATACATCTCACATTTACAGTATTTACAGTAGTTAACAAACCTAAACAAGCAGTTAAGTTTAAGATACAATATTTATAGAGGTTACATACCTAAGCAAGTTATAGAAGTTCCAGGGTTAAAGAAAATCCTGAGAGTAGGTCATCATTAAGTAACACAAGTCAGCTAAAAATACCATTATTAACTCATACAGTAACTTTCAGATGCAATATTTACAGTGGTTATATACCTAAACAAGTTTAGAGTTAAACGTAAGTATAGGTCAGGATTAGTATCACAGGTAGGCTAAATTACTGTTTTTTTTCTCATTGTCAAGGAGAGTTAGTCAAGTTTGCTACATTGACATAGTCAATTTAGTGTCAAATGTTGTTTGAGTCTAGTCTTAAATTGACTCAGGGTGGTGAGCAAAGTAATTTAAGGTGGGAGAGAGTTCCAGGATCTGCCTACAGAGTTGGGAAAGAGAGAGTCACCGGCAGAGTTATTAGTTTTGATAGTCTGGACTAATAGTTTATTAGAGGATCGAAGAGGTTGGGGATTGTGATAGGGGCTGATAATATTTTTAAGAGCAGGTGTATTATGTGGATTGTAAAGGATCTTATGGGCAGTAATCATAAGGTTATACTGGATCAAGCTGGGTAATTCTAGCCACCCAAGCTGGTTTAGGTTGATACAGTGATGAGTCCTATAAGGCAGACCAGTGGCAAATCTGGCAATGTGGTTGTAGCAGATAGAGAATTTGTTAAGGACAGACTTGTTTAGATTGGAGAGTAATGGGGATGCATACAGAAGAGTTGAAATTAGGTGAGAGCGAGCTATGGCAAATCTAGTAGGAGGGTTTAAGAAGGCTTTTATCCTGTAAAGTGACCCTAGTTTTTTATTGATGGTCTTGATGGATTGATTAACATGTAGGTTGAATTTAAGATTATTATCGATGATAACACCTAACAGTTTTGTAGAAGAGTCTGGGGAGATTATTGTTCCATTATTAGATTTTATGGTAAAAGTGAATGCAGTAGACCTGTGTGTTGGTGAGAAAAGCAACATTTTAGTTTTTTTGGGGTTTAAGATCAGACGATGACCAGAAAGCCAGTTTTCAATTGTGTTAAAGGTGGTTTGTGTAGCTGACCACAGCTCGTTTGGAGATGTGGTCAAGCATATCAGGGTGGAGTCGTCACACTGACTTCAAGTGTTTTCTAAGGCTTACTGGAGGCGTACGGTATGTATTTCAAGTTCTTAGTTTAATAGCTGTGTTTTAAACTACTTTTAGGGTATTTGCTAGACTTAGAATACAATTTTCAGGGTTTTAAGGTTAAAAACAGTAGTGGTAATATAATTGTCAGGGTTTTTTAAGGTTAGAAAATACTGCTCTAGAGTGCAAGGGGGTAAACTACTTTTAATTAGAACAAAGAGGAAGCCAAATTGTTATGGGGACAGACTATAGGTGCTTTAGACCCATGTCAGCAGTGCACAATTAAAATAATTACAGTTTTAAGTTATTAACCTTGTAGCGTTACCACCTGTCCCACTTTGCGAGGGACAGTCCCTCTTTGGGCAGTTGTGTCCTGACAAAAAATTATAAAAATGGCAAATGTCCTGAGATTTTAGGACAAAATAATTTCCTATATTTTATGTAATAGTTGCTTAAAACAGTTATTCTGTATCTAAAATACCTAAATGTTATAAGAAACAGAATAAGCAACTAAAATGCTACAAGAATAAGATTTTATTTAGGCAAAAAAGTTAAGTTCTATCCTTTCTACTGACCATGGGTATGTGTCGGCCTGTAAAATCTGAAGTTTGTACCGAAAATGTCCCACTTTGGCCATTTGAAAAGGTGGCAACCCTATAACCTTGGCAGTTTGTAGTGGTCTGACTTCAGTTAAATCATTTCAGGCATAGTTTCTGCAGGGTAGCATCCTTCAGGTAGGAGAGCCCTTTTAGGGTAGGTATTTGAGGGGGCCTGCCTAAAAATAAAAGTACAGTAAGAATAAAATCCTTTCTAGCACACAAACTATCCACCGAGCAAGTAAGCATTCACTTTAACTACAGACTTTACGGTAAGCTACAAGCTCCGTAAAGCTACGAGCACTGTAGATGCTTCTTTTACTTCATATGGGGCTGAAACCAATGTAAATATGTGCTGGGCTTTGTTTTTAAGTCTACTTATATTTCTATATTTTCAGATAATCTGTCCTTTATGATACAATCAGGCTACTGTTCCACATGCAGCACATTTCAATTCACAGCTAGCAATTGACCAATCCTGTGCACTAATCCACTACCTTATCTGCTAGTTTAACGAGGAAAATAAATGCAATAAGAAAGGCAAAACTATCTGCTTTCTATCTCACGTAAAAAGATACAATGTTTGTTTATGAGCTATCTGTTTAGCTAGTCCAAATGAAGTACATTAATGTAATAAAAGGCACAAATATTAGCATTCTATCTCATATAAAAGGCACAATCCTTGATTAAAAGCCATAAATTAGCATTCTATCTCTGTTACACTTGCCGTTTTAACTTAATAGTAAAGCACTTGGTACACTCAATTACATTGCCGTTTCTTCACAGAAATGGGAGCTAACAGTGATTACATTACTTTAACAATGTCCATCTGCAAGAATATAATGGTTATAGCTGTAGGTGGCTTAGTTCAAATAAACAGAATTCATGAATTACACTTTGTTGAGAAAACAACATACCATATCAGAAAAAAAGGCTGCCAACTGGGTCTGGAAGCACCAGGCGTTTGAAAATGGCGGTATCAGTATCTACAGTATCTATAGCCTGACACACTGACAGCTACAGTATTACAATGCTGATCACAGTAAGCTTACCTGCACATTCCTCAGCTGTGGAAACTGTGTCACGCACCTCCACTATGTATGGTGTGATGGATGCCTGGGAGCTGCTGCGTGTGCCAAGAATTCCTCAGTGGTCAAGAGTTGTTGTTCCACTGCAGGCCCTTCACCAGTGACAGCATGATCCCTGGCTATATCCACTGCCCATTGATGTGCAGCAATAATCATATTAGCTGCCTGGTGTTGAGTCTGCTGATATGTCCTGCCCTGCTGTCCTGTGGCATTAACATCACAGACAAGGTCTGATCACACTGCAGCCTGCTGTTCCCTATTATGTCTCCCCCTGGATAACAGGATGTCATGGTCGTGCCTTAGTCCTTTCAGTGTAGCCTGCTGTTCCCTGTTATGTCTCCCCTGGATAGCAGGATGTCATGATGCTGCCTTAGTCCTTTCAGTGCAGCCCACTGTTTCCTATTATGTTGCCCCTGGATAGCAGGATGTCATGATGCTGCCTTAGTCCTTTCAGTGCAGCCTGCTGTTCCCTATCATGTCTTCCCCTGGATAGCAGGATGTCATGATGCTGCCTTAGTCATTTCAGTGCAGCCTGCTGTTCCCTATTATGTCCCCCCCTGGATAGCAGGATGTCATGATGCTGCCTTAGTCCTTTCAGTGCAGCCTGCTGTTCCCTTTTATGTCTCCCCTGGGTAGCAGGATGTCATGATGCTGCCTTAGTCCTTGCAAGATTATCTCGTTCTCCGCATCCAAGAAGGGTGGGTGTCATCTGTGGTACAGTATTCCTGAAAGACAACACAAGGGTAACACATTACAGGATCAGATATATGGACATCCGCTATGTATAGATACAGAAAGGGCAAAATGGCTGGCACTATCCACTGATTGCTCACACATGTCATACCCCACAGTGTGACAACATACAACATGTGTGGATCCAACCAAGATAGTATCAATCTTGAGGTGTTTCCTTATGCGCCATAAGAAATACTGCTGTATGATCATACACCCCACACTCCAGTACATGGTGGTGTGTCCACTAAGGCCAACCACCCAATAATATGTCTAGTGGTGTGTCCACTAAGGCCAACCACCCAATAATATGTCATAAGACCAGTGCCAGACAAATAGCCGTGTCCTATTACAACCACTACGAAGGGACATTCCAACAACAGCAGTGTGCCACAATGACAAAAGTCAAGGCAACCTTGGAGTATTGTATGCCCATTGTAGGTGTAACACAGCAGGATAGCAATGACATGTCATTATCACAGGTATAATACAGGCTTACTGGTGTAATCCCTATTCTCTACCATATATCCCCCTATCTGCATCCTCTTATACACACAAGACAATTACATACCTGGTGGAGTGCATAACTCCTCCATTGAAATGTGCTACTAGTAATGTTTTGCAAAGGTATGCTCTGTGTGAGTAAGGTATCATACAGAATGGTTCATCATAGCCAGCTGTTTACCTTTTAAACATGCTCCCCATATCAGCCGGTGATTACCTCTAAACTGGTCTGTGGTTCTGAAATGCTAATTGCAGCAAAAACAGCTGAATTGCACTAATGACATGCAACCACTATGCAATATATAAGCCCTTCTTGTAAACCTGAGCCCCTTTCTTAGCTGTTATGATGGGCACTACTCTGTTGAGGAGACTACATCATCACAGAGGTAGGTCTGTAGCAGAAACCTTTACACATAGCTGTGTGCAGCGCAGGCTGCAGCAGCTGCTGCTGCAGGTAGTAGACATGGGCAGAGAGTGTGAACACTTTGGAGGACAACAAGCCGTAGGTGTATCTGTATCAGCTTTGTCAGCCTTGTTGTAGAGGCAGTGCCAGGGTGAGGATACCTTTTACACTCCAGTTAAGGCATGTGTTTATGGTACATATGTTAGGCAACTGTGTCAATAATAGAGTACAAGGCTACATATAGTACTGCTATATGGATATATGAAGTGTTTCCCTACCTGCAGACCTGTGACTTCATGCACTGAAAAGCAGTTATTTAATTTACAAAGCTTTGTGTGGATAAAGAGTGTATTAGTGATTCATTAATTGCTGTCTTCACAGTAATGTAATTGAAACAACACTGGATTTGAACCCAGAATTGTGTGTGGCAAAATGTATTACTTGCAAGTCATTTAACAGACTGAGCTACTGTGTCACTGTTACAGCAGTTGTATTTGCAAGATATATTTGCACACATACAGGCTGTGACAAACATTTTCTACATCCATCAGTATGTGCATGGCTTTATATGGATGTATTTCTGCACCAGAGTCCCAGTTGAACATGCATTTTCCCATGAATGCCTTAGCAGGTGACTTTCTACATGTTGCTGATAAAAGGGCACATTTACCTGCTATCACAGGTCTCAGTTACATCCATTATCATGACTTTGGCTGTCTAGTGGTGTACTATTGCACCAGAATCCGAGGTACATTCCCATTTTTCCATTACTTTTTATTCCAGTTTGCACAGTGCAGTGCACAGCTCTGCTGAAACATGCCTAATGTCTGTAATTGGCAATTATCATGTTTTGTTTAAACCACCTGTTTTAAGTCAGAGTTGTGTAGCAAGGCAGCCTAATGCAGTGTGCTGCAGATGTGATGGGCTTGGGTTCAAAACATGGCAAAGGTGTTTATTTTGTACATGTGACTTATAATGTTATAAACACATATACTCCTTATAGCTGTATTTAGCTAAACTTAGCAAAGCTGTGCAATGCAGTGAGGAAAGTGGTGAAATGGGGGCAAGCAGGGGGAAAAACATATTGCAAGGCAGGGAGAAATGTGCAGGAAGGGTGTAGGAAAGAACCATAGTTACCCATTTCATGTACAGCAACAACTGTGCACGTTGACAGATCTGTAGATGAATTAGGATTCTCAACCCTCAAAAGAAAGGGGTGAGGACAACATAACTCCTTTGTCAAGCCAATTGAACTGAACTATGTGTGCTCAGTGGACAATTGTTCAAAATGGAGAGCTATGTATGGGATGATAGTTTTTTTTTTTTTTTTTTTTTTTGGGGACAGGTGCCCATTTTTCTTTTTTTTTTTAAGGTGAGAGTGGAATGTTGGAGAAGGGACATAGGTACATATGGGGAAGATAAGTTGGGTTGGTGAGGATGCATTTGCAAACAGACAAGACAGACAAGACAGCAGACAGAGGTGGAGTGTGACACATGGGGGGGGTAAACATCTTGGACAGGGAGAGTGTTGAGGAATCCAAGTCCCATGTGCCTCCAGATGGCAGCAGTGTGACTCAAGTCCCCACTCATGGGATTGTCGACACTGATCCATCACTGCCCTGAGGTTGGCCAGCATGCCCTCAATCTGGCACAGGTGTTGGTCATAGCCACGGTGGTTTATCCTGCGCATCCAGACTGGTAGCTCAACCCGGGTGACTACTTTCCCTCTGCTACTGCTCCCAAAGGAGGCCTGGGCCCCGTCCCCTGGGGCAGTGCTACCTGACACAGCAAGTAGTACAGGGGCAGCAGAGGGAGCACCAGTAGTCTGGGTCCCAGACATGCTGGGACCAGGTGCCACAACCGTTTGAGGCAAGGTAGGGGGATCAGCCAGAACTGGCCTAACTTGATGTGCTGTGGTAAATGAGGTAAAGCAATAAGTTATGGTTAGTAACGACAAAGCCATTGTTAGTATTAACAGAATGGAACATCATATTTATTAATCCAAATACATATTAATGTATATTATGTTCTACACAACATTAAGTAACATAACAGTCAGTATGGTAACAGCATGTCAGTATGAAGTAAACTATAAGGCCATCAAAATGGTTAGTTTAACAAAATATGTTAATATTGAATCATAATAAAACATAACAATAATCAACCACATTTTCCAAAATATAGTTTGTTTAACAAATTTTGTTAATATTAATTCATAATAATACATTACAATACTTTTTTTACTAGAAAGGCTCACCCAGACTCTGCTACACTTTGCTACACATTGCTGTGAGGGAAAGGTTAGTTTGCTTTTTATTTGTTGTATTACTTTGTTCCCTATTTCTATTTTGAATACTGTGATTTGTTTTATTTACCTTGTGTTTTACTTGTATTCTGCTTTTAACTACATATTAAAACTTGAAAAGAGACCACAGCTCTGTCTCTTGTGAGTCAGGTAGAAAATGTTTTCCCCGCCTTCCCACCTGGTTACTGTGGTGTTCTTAAACACCACTATCTTTCTAGTTGCCTTCCCCTTATGTTAATTTGACCATATATCTCATTTCATCTCTGTTTTTACTGGCTTGTATGAGTAAGCACAAAATAACCTTTTTATTAAATCACTCCCCTTCAACTATTTAAATTTATTGGCCTATCTACTGTATTCCATAGTATCAGAATACACAAGTGACCACCCCATTTCAATCTATCTTGCTGTTTTAAAAATAGTGACTCGCCACTAAAACTTAACTTTTTAGACAGGTAAAATGTAAGATACCTACTTTCACATCTAACTCCTCTAGTGCACACTGCGGTGTTTAGGATAAACCATTTTTTTAATTTTACCTTTAAGCATCCCTGTGACTAGCACTTGCTTTAAAACCTGCTGGAAAGCACTAGGAAGTCTTAAACAGTTATAAGCACTCAACTCTTCTTGTTAATAAGGAGAAATTACTTGTAGGCACTAAACAGCCTATAATTGCAAAGTACCTTGCTAAGGTAAGGGAAAACAGATCTTGTACTTTACAAAAAAAAAAAAGCACCAAACCAGGCATGTCCAAGGGTCAGCTTCCAGTGATTTCTCCTGTCCACCTGGTGAATCTGGTCATGCTGGGACAATGCAGCAATTGCCTCATGTACAAAGACAGCCCTCTCCTCCTACCACCCAACACTACAATCTGCGAGAGATGCACTTACATAGCCAAACTGGAAGCAAAGCTCTCTCCACCCAAGATTGTGCTAGACAGTCAAGAGGAGAAGGTTAACACCCACACTACACCTCAAGCAACACATAGCCCTTCTAACCCACACCACCAACACCCACACATAGCAATACTAAACCACATATGTGGAGGCCCTTAACAGTAACCTGCCCAACAACAAGGACCTCTGAAGCTGAAACTCAAACAACAATCACAACCAAAGTGTCACATAGCTCACAACACCAGTGTGCCACCCAACAACAGCCCTAAGGCAAGACAACGTACCCATCACTTTAGTCATAGGTGACTCTATAGTCAGGCACACTGATGTCCCACTCACCAGGCTGAACAAGGAGAAAAATACAGTCAGCTGCCTGTCGAGTGCCAGGATCCACCACATAATGCATGCACACAAGTCACTCCACAACAAGTACAAATATGACCATGTTGGAGTGAATGACTTGAGACATACCTCCCTGGACTACATGAAAAAAGACATGGAAGAACTCTCGGATCATGTGGCCCAGGCAGGTATGACCCTAGCCTTGAGTAGCATCTTGCCTTCACCCAGAATGATACCACAGTATAAGGACAAAATCATTGACTTCAACAATTGGCTAAGCTCCTGGTGTCATTCAAAGAGGATCCAGTATCTGTCTGCCTGGGGCAACATGATCAAAAGATCATGATGCTTTGCCAGAGATGGTCTGCACCTGTCACCCCTGGGATTCAGGTTACTGGCGAAGGCTCATGCCACCCCTATAGTGCCTTTTTTAGGCAAAGTTCAAAGGACAAAACCACTACTGTAATAGGTACAAGCATGCAAAATCTGAAGGTAATGCTATTCAATGCTAGAAGTCTAAACCTCAAAATGCACACTCTCAAGGCACTCCTAAAAATGGAGAACATCAATATCTGTGCAGTAACTGAGACCTGGTTCAAAGCTCCAGAGAGCACCCCTGCAATACCAGGCTACAACTTTTACCACACTTTTTGGGCACCAAACCAGGACCAAAACACTAAAGGTAGAGGAGTGTCCATATTCACCAAGGATATTCACAACACCAGGCTAGTTGCCCAACACAATTCATCTGAAATTCTCCAGGTGCAGCTAACACTAGGTAAGACTGCAATTCAAATTGTAGCTTGCTACAGATCCCCCACCATGCCCCAAGATTCTCACTACACCTTTCTAAACATGCTGGAAAATATTACGATACAACCAAACACCCTAATACTGGGTGATTTCAACTACCCTGCCATTAACTGGGAAAACTACTCATGTGCCAACACCTTTGCCCAACAGTTCTTGGAATTCATAAATTCCAACACCCTGGATCAACTAATCCTTAGTCCCACCAGGGGCTCCAATATCCCAGACCTGGTCATTACCAACATAGGAAATCGATGCTCCACACCTATGGTCACCCCCTCGTTGGTCAGGTCTAACCATAAGCTACCTTGACATCCACATCCCACCCCCACCCCCACCCCCCAGTAAGGAAACCTCCACAAAAAAACTTCTTCAAAACCAAGTTCATGCTACTCAAGTCGAAAGTGACAACCTTCATGACACCCATGCAGATGGGAACTGAAAGTTCGACTGCTGAATCCTACACTAAGGCACTGTATGAGCACATCCACTCGTGCATGAATCGTGCCATCCCCAATAGAACCAAGATGCTCTCCTCCAAAAAAAGGAAGCCAATCTGGTGGTCCCTTGACATAAACAAACTTTACAACAAAAGGAATAAACTGTTGCAGAAAAGCGGAAAATCCCAGGATACAAAAAACTCCCTTACCAGCCTCAGTAAGAAGCTGAGATCCCTAATAAAATCCTCCAAAGCTAGTTACGAAAATAAAATTGCCAAAGATTCCAAAGACAACCACAAGGCATTCTATAGCTATGTCAATAATCTAAATGGCAATGCTCAGATTTGAGCTACAACAGAATAGCATTAAATATACTGATCCCAAGGATATTGTCAATATCCTGGCAGATCGATTCAGTGCAAACTTCACCCCTCTTCCACCCCCTAAAGGGCCCATCTCAATACCAAAATATTGCCAAATTCTGGTAATAACGGCCACACAGGTAAAAAACGCACTCTCCAAAGCTAAGAATACAGCATCCATGTGACCAAACAACATCCCAGGCTGTTTACTACATGAACTACAAAACAAAACGGAACCTCATCTAAGTGTCATGTTTAATCACCTCAGGCTTCATGCTCACTGAGTAGTGCACAGCTACAGTTATCCCACTCCACAAGGGGGGATCTACCTTGGATCCTGGGAACTATCACCCCATCAGTCTAATGAGTCTGATCTGCAAGGCCATGGAACATATTATCATGGAAATTATAAACAAAGACATTGGCAACCTTCAAAGACTGGATCCCTTGAAGTTTGGGTTCGAGAAGGGCCGATCTTGTCTCCTGAACCTGATTGACTTCTTTGAATCAGTCTCCTGAGCCTTGGACAAAGGTAAGGTTGTCCACACAGCCTATCTGGACTTCACCAAAGGCTTCAACACCATC
Source organism: Protopterus annectens (assembly GCF_019279795.1). Classification (NCBI taxonomy): domain Eukaryota; kingdom Metazoa; phylum Chordata; order Ceratodontiformes; family Protopteridae; genus Protopterus; species Protopterus annectens. Next base: position 840,801,707 of record NC_056749.1, on the reverse strand, counting down.
CTCCACTCTGGAATCATAGATAAACTTACTAAGCTGGGCATTAATCCTTATGTCACTCAATGGGTTGCCAACTGGCTTACTGACAGAACCCACACTGTAAAAGTAGCCGACTCTAAATCTAGCTCCAGACAAGTGACAAGTGGAGTACCTCAGGGTTCAGTCCTGGGACCACTCTTGTTTGGCATCTACTTCTCTGAAGTACAGGCCAACACTAAGGGACTTAGTAACTAACAAACTAACGCAGTTTGTAGATGACTGAAAACTGGGAGCCATTACTGAATCCCCAAATGATGTAGATATTCTACAAAAGGGCCTTACAGAAACAGATGCTTGGTGCCAGAGCCATGGGCTCAAGCTCAATGCCAAGAAATGTATATTTATCCCCTTTGGGAAAAAAAAAACATGTACCCATGAATTACCACATAGGTGGCAGTACACTAAACACCGAATGTGTCATAAGAGACTTAGGGACACGAGTGGACAGTGGTCTCACCTTCGATAACCACTTCGCCACAACAGTCAGGAAATCCTTCTATGTGGCACACCTCATCACTAAGGGCTTTTCATCCAGAAAAAAGCAGGCCATTGTCCCACTGTACTCATCCCTCATTAGACCCATTATAGAATACAATGCCCCGTTTGGTATGTACCTCTCAAGACGTCTGCAACAACTGGAAAGGCCACAGAAATACCTCACTAAAAGAATCACAGGCCTAAAGCAGATGCCCTATGCTGACCGTCTAAAAAAACTCCACCTATTCTCTGTTGCATATCGTCTACTCAGAGACGATCTCTGCTTAGCATACAAGGTCATGTCAAACTCATAGCTGTTGGACATGCTACACTTAAAGAAATCCCAATCCCTCAGAGACACATGCTCCAGGATTCTAAACCTTTTCATCACAATGAACAAAAGATGCTGGAGGGATAGGTTCCTGACCCAGAGACTCCCCAGACTCTGGAACAGACTTCCCATACATGTCAAGCAGAGTGCCTCTTTAGCCCTCTTCAAAAGGAACCTTGATGATTGAATAGGAGATAGGAAATTCATCCCAGGGATCACGTCAGTCACCCTGTTAGACAGGGGTCCAGGGAAGTAAACACTGTGGGAATAAATAGCCAGGGAATTGTTATGGCTAGGCTTGTATAGGCCCTATGGCCAATAGCCTAATATCAACCTATGAACCTATGAACCTATGAATAAATGAAGATAAGGGGTGGGGAGAGTGAGCGAAAAACATTCCATTAGTGACATTGCACATGATATCCCTGACAACACTGGACATACATACTTCTACAGGTGTGTACTGACAGTTGTGATTACAGCGACTACAATTCTCCTATAGCTGCTGTAGCATGCACATACTTCTCAAGCTGATGGCATGGGACAATAAGGGCCAAGCACTAACAAATGCAGGTACAGAACTACATAGAACAGCTTCACATAATGTGGACTTGTATAACTACCACGATGTTCTGTAAATGGATTTGGCAATACATTGCATTCCAGGTAATAATTTATCTGGTAAATATGTGACAGATGGATTAGTCAGTTTTAATTACATTATGAGAAATTGTGACACTTGAGAGGCATGTTTGTGTACAGTAATTACACTAGACAGCTGTCATGGCTTAGTTGGCAGCCATGGGAATAGACCCCACTAGCTGTGACTGCAGGGGACATCTGCAAATAATTTAATAATTGCCTGCAGCAGCATAGTACAGACATGCAAGAGATACAGCCATACTGGGATTACAGTTTTATTTCTGAATCAACAATGGTGGTGAACACATTCTTGCTATTGAGAGTAACATTCTGTGAGATCTAAACACAATATCTGCACATAATATGGGCTAACTCATCCATAACATTTTTGTGTTCTTGGGGAGTGAGAAAATGTGAGCATTACATGTCTGATACTGAGAATTGTGTGCTATATAGCACTGGCTTCAAACCCAATACTGTGTGTGACAAAACTTGCTATGTACAAGGGAATTAACAGACTGAGCTACTTAGTCACTGCTGACTACAGGGTGACTAATACTTGTCTGGAGATCACCTGAAAACATATTATGAATTTTGCAATACAAGTTACAGGGCATTCCTCTAGCATTCTAGTACTGTTACAGTGTTATACTAGACTGCAGTGACAATATAACACACATGCATGGAATACAACCATACTGCATATATTACTACAGCTTTATGTCACTTTCAACAATACTGATGAACACATATTGTTATTGGTTTGAAATATCTGTGAAGTCCACACACATTATCTGCCTGTAGAATGGAATACCTCAAACATATACCTTTATTACCAGAAGTCTATGTCAGAGCATTATGTGACCAGTATTGGCCTAGAGACAGCCTTGCACAGTACTATGAGTTAAGCAATGCAGTTTGTAGCTATTAGATTTGCATTCTACAACTATTACAGTGTTATACCCAACTGTAGCGACCTTACCATACAGACTGAATGCATGCAGCTCTACTGCAATGGTTATGACAAGACAATTCTGTTGTACACCATTTCCTTGTTGTTATTGGTATTGTTTCTTGCTTTTATTGAACTACAATTATTATTAATTTATTGCACTACAGCTCTAATTTTTCATTTATTGCAATATAGCTCTAATTCCACATTTATTGTACTATAGACTTTATTGTATATACTTTATTGCAGTTAATACTTTCTTCTTTCTTGCTTATTGCACTGAAGTTGGCATAATGCATCCATACTCACCACGCTCATGGTGCAACCTGGCCATGCACCCTCCATGGTACTCAACACTGCAAGTCCTCTCAGCTGCATCTGTTGGGAGAAAAGCACACCATTATGCATACCAGTTTTGTAGACATTCAGCTAACATTTTGTTAAGGCAGCAGAAAACATACTTACATACTTGAGAGGCATTCCCTGCCCTCGCTTCTTGGACCCAGGTGTCCAAGGTTCCCCTCTTTTGCCTTTTCAGGTCATCATGGTGGTGATGACCCTGCTCACCTGTACAGGGAATATGAGTTACACTGGTGAGTTCTCTGACCAACTGGTCCCAGGTCTCCGCCTTACACTCCGAGCCCTGGTAACCACCTGGCAGCAGCCTATCATCATGTTTTTTTACAAGGAGCCCAACTGTGACCCTGGAATCTTGAATGCCCCTCCACTGTGCCCAAAAGCACACACCTTCCCCAACACCACCAGCCATACCGACAGTTGATTGAACTCCAATGGATTATGCGGAATTCCCACCTATTGTAGTTAATATAGGCTGCTTTCCCACCCTTACACATCGCTGAGCAACATTTAAAAAAGTGCTGCGTCACGTAGTGGTGCGCAAACCAGCTAAGCACAGCTGATCAGTGTGAAAACTCACACAACAGTAGTTTAAATGAGGTGTAGCACCACACAAACACAAGCAGCTAACAAGTTTATGTGGTGCTTAGCATGATTGAGCAGAAGTGCCATATTTTGCAATTTATTATTAAATTATAGAAAAATAGTTCAGCACATTACAGACATGTTCTGTCTGCTGTGGGTACCTGTAAACTTTGCTGGGCACTGCACTGTGCAAACACATGTAAATATGTGTAAATAACACTGTACATAAATAATTAATTACATCCGGTTTCTATTTTTAGAAGTCTGTCAGATGTCAGTTTTGTATATCTGAGCAGAGCTTGGCATTGCTGTGCTCCACACCATGCTGTGCAAATGGCAATTAAAATAAATATTTGAAAAATACAAATAGAAGTAATTATGATTACTGATTGCATCCTGTTCCTATTTTTAGATGTCTGGCAGGTGTCAGCTGTCTATATCTGAGCACAGCTTGGCTTGCCGTGCAAACAGGCAGTTAAAAAAAATTTATATTATTAAAATAAAAAAAGGGACACCTAACACATCACTGAAATGACATATTACACATTTGACACACTTCACAACATTACTACAGTGGCTGAGACCATTGAAGGGAGCCTTATAGTCTTCTACAGCCATGGATAGCCACTACACCTCTCCCTACACTGATTCAATATCTGTGTTCCTCGGCTCTCCCTCGGCAATGTGCCATCATTAATATGCATGGCGTGCTGCCAAGATGCAACCGTGGAAGTGTACATGGATACATTCCATGTAGGCTCTACACTGTGCCTACACAGATTTTATTAAATCCTGAGGATACTTTATAGCTATGTAAATGCAGTCAAGTTATATATTCACAAGATCATTAGACATCTTTTTTTAAAAATGTTTGTTTTACCCAATATCTATTAAAACATAATATGTAAACAATTGACTTCTAAAGTCATATCACGTAATGCCAGGGAGATTCTGTATCATTTTAAAATTCACCGATTGAACCCCTTATCAAATACAGTATTGCATGTTATAGCTTTCATGATGCACACCACCTGAAATAACATGAAAAGTTATAATTGCATGGTATATCATCAAAAAAAAAAAAAAAGAAAGAAAAAAATCAGCATTATTTTCTGTAAATGCAGCATCAAAAACATGAAAAAAAGTCAATAAGTTAGGACTACAAAATAGATGATCAAATCACAAAATAATGATATAATCACTTATACCAGAGAGCTTGTGGTAGGCATTTTAATATTGAGCCTGGCACATATCGGCATATTTACAGAAGCCCAGAAGGCTTACTGTGTACCACAGATGGATCTAGGACAATGGATTATCAGCAGCTCCTGAAGGCCTTTTGCAGGCTGGTGGTTCGCATAAATGCTGCCAACCCCATCACTCATGATTCTGCTGAAAAGGTTGTACTGATACTCAATCCTGGTCACTAATTTTAATGTCTATCCGTAAATTCATTTAGAAAAATGGTCCTTAGTCTCTTTCATCCTAATAAATTACCATTCATAAATTTACTGTTGGCAACTTGTCTACTGTATATTTTGTTAAACTGTGTATACTAATGCTGCGAAAATCTGACAGGAAGATAATCCTGTCATTCTTAATATGGACCATGCATATTTAAAGTTTTCCATTACTGTTCCTCTACATCGTCTCATTTCCTATCACCACTTTTCCCCACAATTTTTGTCTCCATTTGTAGCCTCCTGCAAAACCTTCAAAGTAGCACCGACCCCTCCATTTTCCCTCTGCCTTACATTATCCTCACCCACCTCCTTGTAATCTAGAGTCACATTATGGTAATTTTCTAACCTTTACTTTTGGTTCTCATAAAATGGCATTTCTCCCTCTCACTATATTCCACTTTTAGCACTGTTCCATTTAAATATATTGGAGAGTCACAGCACTTTCTAGGTTGCCTCTTTAAAGTTTGACTTCTTCCTCACATACATTTTCTTCCTCCTTCTTCATCACTATTGTTTTCTCTACTCTCCCTACTTACTCCCCTCAGTATAAGCTGGCCACAACCAGTCTGTGTATACGAAGTGTATATAAGCTGGCCACAACCAGTCTGTGTATATGAAGTGTATATAAGCTGGCCACGACCCGTCTGTGTATATGAAGTGTATATAAGCTGGCCACAACCAGTCTGTGTATATGAAGTGTGTATAAGCTGGCCACAACCAGTCTGTTCATATGAAGTGTATATAAGCTGGCCACAACCAGTCTGTGTATATGAAGTGTATATAAGCTGGCCACAACCAGTCTGTGTATATGAAGTGTATATAAGCTGGCCACAACCAGTCTGTGTATATGAAGTGTATATAAGCTGGCCACAACCAGTCTGTGTATATGAAGTGTGTATAAGCTGGCCACAACCAGTCTGTTCATATGAAGTGTATATAAGCTGGCCACAACCAGTCTGTGTACATGAAGTGTATATAAGCTGGCCACAACCCGTCTGTGTATATGAAGTGTATATAAGCTGGCCACAACCAGTCTGTGTATATGAAGTGTATATAAGCTGACCACAACCAGTCTGTGTATATGAAGTGTATATAAGCTGACCACAACCCGTCTGTGTATATGAAGTGTATATAAGCTGCCCACAACCAGTCTGTGTATATGAAGTGTATATAAGCTGGCCACAACCAGTCTGTGTATATGAAGTTTATATAAGCTGGCCAAAACCCGTCTGTGTAAATGACGTGTATATAAGCTGGCCACAACCAGTCTGTGTATATGAAGTGTATATAAGCTGGCCACAACCAGTCTGTGTATATGAAGTGTGTATAAGCTGGCCACAACCAGTCTGTTCATATGAAGTGTATATAAGCTGGCCACAACCAGTCTGTATATATGAAGTGTATATAAGCTGGCCACAACCCGTCTGTGTATATGAAGTGTATATAAGCTGGCCACAACCAGTCTGTGTATATGAAGTGTATATAAGCTGGCCACAACCAGTCTGTGTATATGAAGTGTATATAAGCTGGCCACAACCCGTCTGTGTATATGAAGTGTATATAAGCTGGCCACAACCAGTCTGTGTATATGAAGTGTATATAAGCTGTCCACAACCCGTCTGTGTATATGAAGTGTATATAAGCTGGCCACAACCAGTCTGTGTATATGAAGTGTATATAAGCTGGCCACAACCAGTCTGTGTATATGAAGTGTATGTAAGCTGGCCACAACCCATCTGTGTATATGAAGTGTATATAAGCTGGCCACAACCAGTCTGTGTATATGAAGTGTATATAAGCTGGCCACAACCAGTTTGTGTATATGAAGTGTATGTAAGCTGGCAACAACCAGCCTGTGTATATGAAGTCTATATAAGCTGGCCACAACCAGCCTGTGTATATGAAGTGTATATAAGCTGGCCACAACCAGTCTGTGTATATGAAGTGTATGTAACCTGGCCACAACCAGTCTGTGTATATGAAGTGTATATAAGCTGGCCACAACCAGCCTGTGTATATGAAGTGTATATAAGCTGGCCACAACCAGTCTGTGTATATGAAGTGTATATAAGCTGGCCACAACCAGTCTGTGCATATGAAGTGTATATAAGCTGGCCACAACCAGTCTGTGTATATGAAGTGTATATAAGCTGGCCACAACCAGTATGTGCATATGAAGTGTATATAAGCTGGCCACAACCAGTCTGTGTATATGAAGTGTATATAAGCTGGCCACAACCAGTCTGTGTATATGAAGTGTATGTAAGCTGGCCACAACCAGTCTGTGTATATGAAGTGTATATAAGCTGGCCACAACCAGCCTGGGTATATGAAGTGTATATAAGCTGGCCACAACCAGTCTGTGTATATGAAGTGTATATAAGCTGGCCACAACCAGTCTGTGCATATGAAGTGTATATAAGCTGGCCACAACCAGTCTGTGTAGATGAAGTGTATATAAGCTGGCCACAATCAGTATGTGTATATGAAGTGTATATAAGCTGGACACAACCAGTCTGTGTATATGAAGTGTATATAAGCTGGCCACAACCCGTCTGTGTATATGAAGTGTATATAAGCTGACCACAACCAATCTGTGTATATGAAGTGTATATAAGCTGGCCTCAACCAGTCTGTGTATATGAAGTGTATATAAGCTGGCCACAACCAGTCTGTGTATATGAAGGGTATATAAGCTGGACAGAACCAGTCTGTGTATATGAAGTGTATATAAGCTGGCCACAACCAGTCTGTGTATATGAAGTGTATATAAGCTGACCATAACCAGTCTGTGTATATGATGTGTATATAAGCTAGCCACAACCAGTCTGTGTATATGAAGTGTATATAAGCTGGCCACAATCAGTCTGTGTATATGAAGTGTATATAAGCTGGCCACAACCAGTCTGTTCATATGAAGTGTATATAAGCTGGCCACAACCAGTCTGTGTATATGAAGTGTATATAAGCTGGCCACAGCCAGTCTGTGTATATGAAGTGTATGTAAGCTGGCCACAACCAGTCTGTGTATATGAAGTGTATATAAGCTGGCCATAACCAGTCTGTCCATATGAAGTGTATATAAGCTGGCCACAACCAGTCTGTGTATATGAAGTGTATATAAGCTGGCCACAACCAGTCTGTGCATATGAAGTGTATGTAAGCTGGCAACAACCAGCCTGTGTATATAAAGTGTATATAAGCTGGCCACAACCAGACTGTGTATATGAAGTGTATATAAGCTGGCCACAACCAGTCTGTGTATATGAAGTGTATGTAAGCTGGCCACAACCAGTCTGTGTATATGAAGTGTATATAAGCCGGCCACAACCAGCCTGTGTATATGAAGTGTATATAAGCTGGCCACAACCAGTCTGTGTATATGAAGTGTATATAAGCTGGCCACAACCAGTCTGTGCATATGAAGTGTATATAAGCTGGCCACAACCAGTCTGTGTATATGAAGTGTATATAAGCTGGCCACAACCAGTATGTGTATATGAAGTGTATATAAGCTGGCCACAACCAGTCTGTGTATATGAAGTGTATATAAGCTGGCCACAACCAGTCTGTGTATATGAAGTGTATGTAAGCTGGCCACAACCAGTCTGTGCATATTAAGTGTATATAAGCTGGCCACAACAAGCCTGTGTATATGAAGTGTATATAAGCTGGCCACAACCAGTCTGTGTATATGAAGTGTATATAAGCTGGCCACAACCAGTCTGTGCATATGAAGTGTATATAAGCTGGCCACAACCAGTCTGTGTATATGAAGTGTATATAAGCTGGCCACAATCAGTATGTGTATATGAAGTGTATATAAGCTGGACACAACCAGTCTGTGTATATGAAGTTTATATAAGCTGGCCACAACCCGTCTGTGTATATGAAGTGTATATAAGCTGGCCACAACTAGTCTGTGTATATGAAGTGTATATAAGCTGGCCACAACCAGTCTGTGTATATGAAGTGTGTATAAGCTGGCCACAACCAGTCTGTTCATATGAAGTGTATATAAGCTGGCCACAACCAGTCTGTGTATATGAAGTGTATATAAGCTGTCCACAACCCGTCTGTGTATATGAAGTGTATATAAGCTGGCCACAACCAGTCTGTGTATATGAAGTGTGTATAAGCTGGCCACAACCAGTCTGTTCATATGAAGTGTATATAAGCTGGCCACAACCAGTCTGTGTATATGAAGTGTATATAAGCTGGCCACAACCAGTCTGTGCATATGAAGTGTATATAAGCTGGCCACAACCAGTCTGTGTAGATGAAGTGTATATAAGCTGGCCACAATCAGTATGTGTATATGAAGTGTATATAAGCTGGACACAACCAGTCTGTGTATATGAAGTGTATATAAGCTGGCCACAACCCGTCTGTGTATATGAAGTGTATATAAGCTGACCACAACCAATCTGTGTATATGAAGTGTATATAAGCTGGCCTCAACCAGTCTGTGTATATGAAGTGTATATAAGCTGGCCACAACCAGTCTGTGTATATGAAGGGTATATAAGCTGGACACAACCAGTCTGTGTATATGAAGTTTATATAAGCTGGCCACAACCCGTCTGTGTATATGAAGTGTATATAAGCTGGCCACAACTAGTCTGTGTATATGAAGTGTATATAAGCTGGCCACAACCAGTCTGTGTATATGAAGTGTGTATAAGCTGGCCACAACCAGTCTGTTCATATGAAGTGTATATAAGCTGGCCACAACCAGTCTGTGTATATGAAGTGTATATAAGCTGTCCACAACCCGTCTGTGTATATGAAGTGTATATAAGCTGGCCACAACCAGTCTGTGTATATGAAGTGTATATAAGCTGGCCACAACCAGTCTGTGTATATGAAGTGTATATAAGCTGGCCACAACCCGTCTGTGTATATGAAGTGTATATAAGCTGGCCACAACCAGTCTGTGTATATGAAGTGTATATAAGTTGGCCACAACCAGTCTGTGTATATGAAGGGTATGTAAGCTGGCAACAACCAGCCTGTGTATATGAAGTCTATATAAGCTGGCCACAACCAGCCTGTGTATATGAAGTGTATATAAGCTGGCCACAACCAGTCTGTGTATATGAAGTGTATGTAAGCTGGCCACAACCAGTCTGTGTATATGAAGTGTATATAAGATGGCCACAACCAGCCTGTGTATATGAAGTGTATATAAGCTGGCCACAACCAGTCTGTGTATATGAAGTGTATATAAGCTGGCCACAACCAGTATGTGTATATGAAGTGTATATAAGCTGGCCACAACCAGTCTGTGTATATGAAGTGTATATAAGCTGGCCACAACCAGTCTGTGTATATGAAGTGTATGTAAGCTGGCCACAACCAGTCTGTGTATATGAAGTGTATATAAGCTGGCCACAACCAGTATGTGTATATGAAGTGTATATAAGCTGGCCACAACCAGTCTGTGTATATGAAGTGTATATAAGCTGGCCACAACCAGTCTGTGTATATGAAGTGTATGTAAGCTGGCCACAACCAGTCTGTGTATATGAAGTGTATATAAGCTGGCCACAACCAGCCTGGGTATATGAAGTGTATATAAGCTGGCCACAACCAGTCTGTCTATATGAAGTGTATATAAGCTGGCCACAGCCAGTCTGTGCATATGAAGTGTATATAAGCTGTCCACAACCAGTCTGTGTATGTGAAGTGTATATAAGCTGGCCACAATCAGTATGTGTATATGAAGTGTATATAAGCTGGACACAACCAGTCTGTGTATATGAAGTGTATATAAGCTGGCCACAACCCGTCTGTGTATATGAAGTGTATATAAGCTGACCACAACCAATCTGTGTATATGAAGTGTATATAAGCTGGCCACAACCAGTCTGTGTATATGAAGTGTATATAAGCTGGCCACAACCAGTCTGTGTATATGAAGGGTATATAAGCTGGACAGAACCAGTCTGTGTATATGAAGTGTATATAAGCTGGCCACAACCAGTCTGTGTATATGAAGTGTATATAAGTTGGACACAACCAGTCTGTGTATATGAAGTGTTTATAAGCTGGCCACAACCAGTCTGTGTATATGAAGTGTATATAAGCTGGCCACAACCATTCTGAGTATATGAAGTGTATATAAGCTGGCCACAACCAGTCTGTTCATATGAAGTGTATATAAGCTGGCCACAACCAGTCTGTGTATATGAAGTGTATATAAGCTGGCCACAGCCAGTCTGTGTATATGAAGTGTATGTAAGCTGTCCACAACCAGTCTGTGTATATGAAGTGTATATAAGCTGGCCACAACCAGTCTGTGCATATGAAGTGTATATAAGCTGGCCACAACCAGTCTGTGTATATGAAGTGTATATTAATGTCCTACATAACTGAGATAAGCTGTCATGACTGATACATCCTTTCCACAATGCAAGATAGCTATTTCTAATTGTTATGATTCTTCTTTTCCTTAATAGTCCTAATGTCTCTCATTCAACATATCCCATCAATATGTCTGTTACCACAGTTGTTTAATCTAACGTTACCTACCATTCCTTTGTTCAGTTACTCCATCCTTTCCTAAAAAGTCCAATTCATTGCCATTGCTGCTTCTGCTCATCCCATGTCCTTACACATTATTAAAAGCCTCCTCTCCTCCCTCATTTCTTTTTCTCATTCATTCCCTTTCTGTGTCCATGGCTCCAGGTGTTTCTCTTTCTAGATATTTTCTTGTTAGAACTTATTGTATCCTTCTGGCCCATAAGCCTTTACATAAAGACACAGCCAGTTTTAGCACAAGGCCACTTATGCAGGTGCCTATTCCTGGTGGCAAATGCTTGCCATATAAATACATCCATCCTCATCATTCATGACAATATTACAAAAGTTGTGTTGGTGTACAATCATACAGTAGCTTTATGTTACATCACTGTCCATCACTAAAGCATTTTAAAATCATAGACCCCAGTCCCATTTCATCTCCATAAATTATCACTCATAATTTACAGTGAACATTTTTTCTGTTGTATATTTACTTTAGCATAAAATTTATTAGAAATATCAAATAAACTTAAAATCTGATGTGAAGCAAATCAAATATACATAATCAATAACAAACTTGACATTTTGAAATGACAAAATATACGTGTGAAAAATGAACATTAAACAATAAGTTGAAATCATAGCTAAATCCAAAATATACCACAACATGCTCTATAAATTGGATTTAATCATGACCCCCCCCAAAAAAAAAAATAATAAAGAAAGAAAGAAAGAAAGAAACATTACTGAAAGCAAAACAATTTCCTTCAAGTTAGGAAAAAGATATAGTATAGCAGTATAACTTAATAGTGTAACAGACAAATGTTCTTAAGATAAACATTTTTATCAAAAGATAAGACATCTGTTTTCCAAATGCAAGTTTTCATGAGACGTCTGCAAATAATTAATTCCAATGAACTTGAACAAATCCTCTGTACTAAGGGGGGATTCACAAAAGAGACTTACCCCAGGAAGTAAAAGTAATATATGAAAAAGATCCTGATGGCTCAAGACCAAAACATTTAGCTAGGTTCAGTTTTCATCCAGGTAGAATCTGTATCCTTTATAATTTAAAACAAATAGCAGTAAGGATGTCACCATCCTCAGTAAAGATGATGAGATCATCCACATAGATCCCAATCCTGGGTAATGTGACTCCTCTGCCATCCTCAGTGAAGATGATGAGATCATCGGGTCTATATTGGAACATCGAATGTTTAACAGTTCGAATCACTAAAGGTCAACCCTTAGTGATCAAACTGTTAAACATCGAATGTCCCAAAAAAAATTAAAACAAACAAAAAAAAAACTAAATGGTGTAGGCAGGGGGGCAAGCCCCCCGGCACCCCCACCCCCACTACTTAAATATGCCAACTCCAAGGCTGCACTACATTGAAGTAAATGGAAATATCCCCTTACAGAGATTTCCGTTTACTTCTTCAACGTCCTGCAGTTTCGCTATTTTCATGCCGACTGTCAGATTCGACATTCTCAGCTTTCGAGAATTCAATATAGACCCAAGATCATCCACACAGATCCCAGTCCTAGGTAATGTGACTCCTCTACCATCCTCAGTGTAGATAATTAAATAATTCACATAGATCCTAATCTTGGGTAGTGTGACTCCTCTTATTAACAATGGTTTTGAAATAAATAATGTACCATACCTGACATTAAGAACAACCACTTGAATTATGAGTGCAAACAGGTAGTTACTTAAAGAATAACCCTGGTGGACTCCATTGCTCATTTGCAGCTTTCACTCCCTCCTACCCATTAATAACATGGACCACCATGTGCCAGAAGAAATGGATTGAATGGCAGCCCAGAAATGGGGTCCAATGAAATACGCATGTAGGATAGCTGACAGCTCTGCATGACAGACATTATTAAAAGCCTTTGATATGTAACAGGAAGAAAGACAAGCAGAAGAGAAGGAGGAACAGAATACCCCCAAGGACAACTCCATGAGACATATAAACTGTTCCTGAAGGTGACATCCAGTAAATGCCCTCTACCAACAATTTCAATATGAGTAGTTGCAGTTTAAGCTGCTAATTTGTAGCAGTTTACAGTCTGTATTACACAGAGTAATGGGTCATCAGGTTCAGAGAACTTTCCAATCACCTTCCTTTTGTATAAATTTTATAACTATCTACAAGTGGTCAGAGCAAAGAACGCCAAAAATACTAACAGATATACAATTATTAAAAAGTTGCAAAAGGTGTTTTGGGGGGAGAAACAGTGAGCTTTTTGTACACTCAGTCAATTATCTCATGTATCCTGAAGACAGTGGATAGTAACTAGTTGCAGAGATTTGTCCAATCCCTTCATTGTAATGACCTTGTTAATAGTCCCTTGTTGGGACGGTGATAATACATGACAGGGACAGGATGTGGAATTCACTACATTATCACCATATAAAGACCTAAGATAAGATTTCACAACTTTAAGCATATTCGATCAGTTATTGACTACTTTACCATTACAGGGTAATTTATTTCAATAAGTTTTCTTCTCTTAGCAATTTCTTACCTAAATAAGAGGGCACAACTGTCCTTCTACCTTTCAAAACATGCTGCTGATTGTGCAGTATCTGAATAACTTTTAACAAGGTTTGGACAGGCATCACAGAGCTATACACAGAAACAGAGCTCTTTTAATATCTAGTTGGTATGAAAAGTGGAAACTGCCTGGAACAGCTGGTCATAGAAAGCAATATCAAACCATCTGTAACAAGCTCAATATTTGGTTTAGAATGGCAAAAAGAACTGTTTGCAAAATATTACTCAAGAGTAACTACCCACCTTTAAATGCTCCCTTAAAGAGTACTTTTCAACATTGTAGACATGCTGCTGCGACAATCTTGGCTGTACTTACTCATGGTATTTCACTCACCCCCTTCAACCTAAATCTCACTTTACAACCCTCTCTGTCGTCCTACTCCACTCCTTTCTTTTGCTTTTCTCACTACCTTACATTATCCACTTCATCTCTGCAGACCTTTTGTCTTCCTCTTTCTCTTTCCTCCCTGCTCACCTAAGCAACCTGAAGACACCCCACCCTGCACTCATCTTATAATCACCATTTCTCTCCATCCTTCCTTCTATGACCACATCTCTCAATTTCCCCTCACTGTCTCTAATCATGTAATATTTTATATCTCCTTAAATATCTTATTAGAATTGTCTCAGGTCTCATTTATCACATACTAATCAAAATAACAAATAATATAACTAATGTATTTTTCCTCACATATTTCCCCAACTTATGTTGTTGTTTTTCATTTCACTCTTCTGTGAAATATATGTTCTATGTTTTCCTCATTTTTTCGCTATTATGTTTTGTAGTGTAACATGACACTTTGTGAATTAAAGTCTCTGTACTTGATGTTTTGTAGTGTAACATGATAATTTGTGATTTAAAATGTCTGTACTTGATGTTTGAAAGATTGTGATTATGGAGCTTTTCTCCCTAGGCCTCCGCTGAAAATGGGCACTGTCTGGCCCAGTCAGATTTTTTCAGTCAATAAACGTCAAATAAAATGATAAAGTAAATAATTAACATGGGCCCACTCACAAAACTGCTGAGTAACTGCCATACTCATTGAAGTGAAGGTCCAGATAGCATTTAACTTCATTAAGCCCCATCCATCAGTAAGAAATTAAATGAATTTGTAAATAATATAAGTGAAGAGGAGCAGAACACTATTTCCCCATTATATGAATATATAAATGCTATCATCTAAGGTCAACAGACTTATTAAGGAAGCTTGTCCAAGTTAAATAAGTTAATTATAAATAATAATAATTTTGATTCAAAATTCAGGAAATTTTTAGATAGTAGTGGACTGAGCAACTCAGTAGATGGTAAGAATAAAACTTTGTTACCTAAATCAGTTAAGTTATACTTCAGGTTTATACTGGAAAGCTTTTTATGTGGAAATATATACACAGAATGTTTATTATTCCCTATAAAATTTCTAAGTTTAGTAGAATGACTACTTCAGTTTGTTGGAGATGTAGTAAAGATATAAAAACTGATTGGACACACATGTTTATGGATTGTGAAAAAATAAATGTATATTATGAAGAGATGAGTATTTTTTTAAGGGGTTATGGTCTGATAATTGTTCTTTAACCAGATCAGTAAACTAAGGAATATTCTACTTCCTGAATGTGTAAAAGCCAAATAACTAAAATATTCTGGAATCTTTTGACAGTTGCTAGAAAGGTTATTACTACAAAGTGGAAAATGAACTTGGTTCCTACATTCAATAAATGTTTAAATTTCACAGAAATACCATGTACAACTGGAAAAATATGTGATTAGAATAATCTCTATAAATCTTACTAAGACTTTAGTGGAGAGGATAGCCTTGAAATATTGCTACTGAAATACTAACCCCAGGATTCACGAAGCCTCCGTGTAAGAGTTATAACTCTTACACGGAGGCTGCAGTTAAACTGAGTGATGTCAGCATGCTCTGCATATTCATGAGAGCATGCTGAATCACACCCAAGTCGAACACGGCCGTGTAAGACAGTAGGGGGCGTGTCCGTAGGCTGATCCCTGCAAGCGGACACGCCCCCAGAAGTGTAAAAGTGTCCAAAGTACACACCCACAACAGAGTCCACGCAAATGTGAATAAACACAACACAACACATGCCCCTACAGACTATTAAACATAAAAGAAATATAAATGTACATGTCATTTTTTTTTTAAATTGTAAAGATGTTTAACCGTGAGTGCGCTCGTTTCTTGGCGTGCCGTAAGCGCAGCTACAGTTAGCAGTCAGTGGGAAAGCATATAAGAACTACATTTGCAAAATAAGCCAGGAAGCAATAGCGAAGCGGTAGAGATGCCGGCTGCAAAGCAGGCATTCATGGTTCGAGCCCCCACAACAGAAATTTTTTTTTTTTGCAAAATAAGTAGGAAACAAGTCCCTGACACATAT
Source organism: Protopterus annectens (assembly GCF_019279795.1). Classification (NCBI taxonomy): domain Eukaryota; kingdom Metazoa; phylum Chordata; order Ceratodontiformes; family Protopteridae; genus Protopterus; species Protopterus annectens. The sequence continues at coordinate 840,785,381 of NC_056749.1, read as the reverse complement.
ATGTACACATAAAACCAGAATATATGTAAAATGCTATGTAATAGCCTATTTATATTGAATAAATGTGAGCCAAGAAATTAATATAAACTGCCAGATATGCCCATAGCTGAGCAACAGTTCAACAGAGTGAGAATATGTGGCCGTAGATAAGCATGGGTTTAACTGGTGCAAAATGAGTGCCTGTAGCCGAGCAGTGGTTTACCACGCTAAATATATGTGCCCCTAATTGCACTAAGCGGCATATGCGTGCCAATAGCCAAATCAGTATTAAACTGGCGTACCCCGTTTGCGCGGAGGTGCGCACCGCGCAAACGAGCTAACCGACGGGCAACGTTGAGCAAGCCGTATCCAAAATGCCTTTACACAGACACACCCCTCAACATGTCTAGACAGTCCTGAAAAATAAAAAGCAGTGGCCAGGTACGAACCCAGGATACTGTACACCAAAGTCAAGGTACAGAACCACTAAGCCATGACAGCAGGTCATAGAAATGCAATATCAGCTCATATATAGGAATGAATACAAACAACAGCATGACAATGCAGGTTTACTGAAGTTGATACAATTCCAAACTGGCCAATCACAGATATGTGTGGGAAAAACGGACTATATAAGCCCCATAGGCGGGAATACACAGCATAAACGATTGTAGAACAGACCTGCAGTTAGAATGTCAGGTGTAGGTGAGGGTAGTCGCTTCCAAGCACAGAGGTGGGGTGTTGAGGAGTCCAGGTACATGGCCTGACTCCTAGTCCATAACCATGAGGCCCAACTCATGCAGGGCCAGGTCCTTTGGGGAGCGTACAAGGCTGAGGCGTGGGACCAGTTGGCTCATGAACTCACCAGTGCCACAGGAATTCCTAGGACAGGTGAGCAGGTCCATCACCACCATGCGGACCTGAAGAGACGTAAGCAGGACCAACTGAACCGTTGGATCCAGGAGGCCTGGCAATCACCCAACGCCCCACCACTGAGTAAGTATAAATTAATTATGTCTGTAGAAAGTTAAACTACCTGAAATAATGGAGATGTGTATTCCAATATTACTTCATTTATATTACAGCTGCAGGTGTCCGTTCTGCGAACCGCAGAGCCTATGCTGATAGGCTGGTGCGGTTGCGCCACCAGGCAGGTCAGTAATCCACAACTAGTAACTGTAAATATGTATAAATGTATGACAGTTAGCATAAGAGTGCAGTGTAGCCAGGAAGGAATTAAATTTGCAACTCACAGAGTGTGAATGTTTATGCAAGTATTGCCTGATTACAACAGTTCCCAGCCTGTAACATGAAACTAATCATGAGACTGTCCAACACATATTTGTAAATAAAACTGCACTGCCTGTAAGAAATTAGTACACAAACAGCAGCAGCAGGTAGAGTATAGCTGCAGAAGAGGATGAATCCACCTGTGTGAGATGAATACATGTGGAAACCCTGAAACATGACAGAAGTGAGAGTGCTGGAAATAACTGCAATAATTCTGTTAAAACATGTCAATAAAGCCTAGAAGTACCAGTTTGAATAGTAAAATGAAAGCAAGTGAGAGAGTGTGAGAAAGTGTCAGGAATACAGCACTACAGTAGTAATAACCCCTGAATAAAGTATACTGCAGTCAGGACATAATTAAATGCATGTGAGACCCAAAAAGAAACAGAAACATCTGTTCAAAGTGTTGCTGCATGTGGAATGTGTACACCAAAATCTGGATATGCTGCTACCAGTCTGAAATATGCAGATAGGATGACTGTCTGATATTGTAAACATCCACACCTGTCCACAGTTCTAGAAATAACAGTCAACAGGAGATGTATCTGCACAAATTTCGATATGACTTGTGTATGAACAGCAATAAAATGTAGACTTATGTTGCAGTAACAGTCCCATCTGCAAGGTTAGGTAGTTAACATATAGGACACTGTAGTCAGAACAGTAGTGTGTATATAACTGTAGCTATTAGAAATGTACAGCATATGTGGGTGTATCTGAAGGTGTTAATAATATGTCTGATTTACCCCACCCTCTAACCATCTATAACCCATTCCACGGGAAAATGGTATGTGCAATCACAATTACCACCCCTGGACATCTGTCCTGTTGGGTCATATATATTTGCATGTCTGTTGATGCATCCGCCCGTTCATACATCCACACCTGATGGCCTGTTGCCATCAACCAACCCTGCATGTTGTTGGACTGTGTATTACTGTTGAAATTATGCATGTGCTTTGCACGCTGTTCAATGGTGTGAATAACTGGGTGTGTGGTTAATGGGAATACTAATGCATGCTGTTAAAACTAACTGTGAATGTTTTTTATATGTCACTAACCCAAACTGTAATGACATAATGCAAAACATAGAACGACAGGGAAGGCGGGTTCCGGCGGACCCACCTCTCCCACCTCAGCTGGCGAGTGCACCTGGCACTAGTGCCGAGTCCGGACCCTCCTCCGGTGGCCCTGTGCCACCTGCGGGTGGAAGCACTGCAGGGGACGGGGCTCACCCCCCCTCTGCAAGTGTGGCCGGAGGAGATCCACCACTCACCCTCCATAGCGTCCGGACTGTGGTGCATAGGGAGATTCGGGACTCTGTCCTCAAGCCCCTACGCCAGCTCGAGGCACGGGTGGCACAACTAACGGGCTTGCCCATTGCCCCGCCTACACAGCCCCCAGCACAGCCCCGTCCTGGGCAGTGAAGGAACAGTGGCAACTGCCTATGGGTGGGGATATCAGTTCCACTGTTGCCATCTGTGGGCTCATGGGCTCTGGACATCCCAACCTCCGTCCCCGTCATTTGTGTAACCCCCCCACACGTGTCATACACCGCCCCTGTATGCGTCTTGTTTGTCTTGTCTGTTAACCTACCCAACCTACCTCCCCAGCTGTACCGACTACCTTCACCTGACATACCACTCTCACCTGAAAAAAAAAAAAAAAAAAGGGCACTCTGTACCCACAAAAAAATTACGCCCCATACATAGCTGCCCATTCCGCACACATGTCCACTGGACATGGAACCCATCAATTCCAATTGGCTGTACAACAGGTATTATTGTTGTCCTGACACCTCTCTCAGTGGTGGAAGGTTTCAAATGTCACACCAAATTACATACATATGCACAGCTGTTGCTGCTGAAGAAATGGGCAGCTATGGGCCTTACCTACATCCCTCCTGCACATCCCAAGCTTGTTTCCCTACTGTCTTACCCTTTTTGTGACCCCTTTTTCACCACTTTCCTGTCTCCCGTTTTCTTTTCTTTCAAAGAAAATAGCTGGTGTGCGCTTGTGTCTTGTGAGCTAACCGCCAGTGCGCATCGTGAGCTCTGCGCAAACCAGCGCTAACCCGGTTACAACTGCTTAAAAGTGCCTTAGTCACTTTGATTGACAGGTCCTGTACTCAGTTCAAAAGAAAAATAAAATCCCACTGTGAGTCCCAACCCAGGACCTTGGCAACTATAGTCTGCATGACTTACCACTAAGCCATGACTCTTACATAGAAACACTGTGCTAAAGTAAATATATCATTTAACAGTAGGAATGAATGTAAAGGGAATATAGATGTGTAGTACACAAAGCATGACATTTAGAATCACAAACAAAACTGGTGGATTTCCATAATAGTAGTGTATGAACAGAAACAGCCATGCTAGTTGGAAGCTAGTAGGTAATAATGTCACCATAGCACCTTGCAAGACACACACATACTCACAGCAGGATAAGCACTGCCCATACCCCACAACCTCTTACAGGAACACATCCGGACCAAGTAATAAAATATGTGGAGCAAAGGCCCAAAACCAGGGACACATTACAAATGAAGTTACAACAAATGCAGACAGTTCAGAAAGTAACAGGGTCTACACCTTGTGGGATGTTTGGAAGGGTATGCAGTCTGGAACTTGAATGCTTGTCACCATATCCTGACTTGAGCCCAGACTGACCTGCCAGATAAAGGTGTGCATGAGATAATGACCAAATTATGAGGCAGACATGTGGACAGCCTGCAAATATCTGTACACATGACGGGTCCAACACCACCATATTTGAATAGTTAAGACCCTAGACATAGCAACAGTGAATGTCTTACAGGGATGCCCCACAGACCCCATGTGAAATGTACAAACAGTAGGCAGAAAGGTGTAACACATGCAATGGTAACTATGGGGTCCAGAAAGTATTCACCACTCGCATGGCAGAAAAAGTGTAGTAATACCTATGCTCATGCTAACCCACAGTCACACCTGCAGCATACCAGACATATTAATGGGTGCACACCACTGATATGTACCATTCCATGAGGCACATAACCGGTGAACCTGAAAGCCTCTGGGGCCTGCTCAGCAGCATACCCACATATGCTAATAGATGTCAAGGCCCACACCATGGCCAGACCACACTGCATGCTGTAACACCCTAGCAGATATAGCAAGCATTCCAGGGTGTGAATGTACATGGGAAATAGGAAAGCTACAGCAGCACACAACAGTCAAGACACCTAGCAGGCACACCAGTACTGACAGTGAAGGGCAACTATGGAAGACGTAGCAACAGAATGCAAGCAAAGGTGAAAGGAAAACACACACACACACATGCACACATCAACAATAGTAGTAGTTGTTAGTGTACATACACAGTCAGTACAGGAAACTGGAGAAATGAATGGAGGAATGTTAACCCACAACCCACAGAGTAAAATTAGAGATACCAACCTTTACACTCACAGAATGTTGTCCACAGCATAACAGCATGGTCCCTGCCATTAACATCTGAAAGGGCTACGCCTATTCCACACACCCTTTTATAGCACAGTTCTGCAATCACAGTGAGAACTGCAATCAGTACACAACAGGCTGCATGCAATTAGCAAATGCTGGCTAACAATTGGTGCAGAGGCCATCACATGGGCATATGCAGATACCTACAAAAGTATGCTGTAGTCCATGTCCACGCATGCAATAATTACATTGCACCTGGAGAGAGACAGAGAGACAGAGAGACAGAGTGAGAGAGAGACAGAGAGAGAGAGAGAGGGAGAAAGGGACAACCACACCCAGAACTATACTGCGAATAAGCAGACAGACAGCAATCACAGCAACAGCTACCTGGAAGCTGCAACAGTGAACTGGAGCAGCAGGACAGTGAGACAGACATTCGCAGACACAGCTGTGACTAACACAGGTACTGTAAAGTAATACTATCAAGGTGTACATACTGTGAACCCTCCATATGTGTTATTGGGCTGTATCCATATGTATATGAAGATGTGTAATGGGCAGGGGATATACAGCACCTATCAGTGAAGGCTGTACATACAGTTGTATGTGTCAGCATCTATGTGCACATATATATGTCGTCTGATTGTAGGTTGTACTGCCATGTACTAATTACATTACAGAGCTATGTATGCTTAGCAGTATGTTAGTGTGTGTATACAGTAAGGTAGACATATATGCTGACATACCTGTCCAACATATGGCTATGTAGTCATGTCAACATATGTATGTGTAGATATCCTATATGTACATGTGTACATATGATATCCACATATGTATACATACATAGAGAGAGAGAGATGTAGGACCACATAGACAGATGCTGATAGAATGTTGTAGCGACATAACTATGTAATGCACACATGCAGAGGTAGAAATATGTAGATACATATACATAGACAGACTGATCTGACCACCTACAGGTATGATTGTATATGCTGACCTGCAACACAGCCTGCCCCCCCCCCTGTCGCCCACACCCCCTCTGTGCCCCCCCACATCTACAGCAGAATATGTACAGCAATATATATATCTGTGCAAATGCATACACACATATGTACATGTATATAGAAATAGACATATAGACATATCTTAATACATAGATATATGTATAGAGAGAGTGAGAGAGATGTATACAGAGCTGGAGTGAGGCACATGTGTACAGATGTATTGCAACTGGTGCCTGGGGACAAAGGCACGGAGTGAACACCAGTGTCACATCCGGAGTATCATACCACAGTCCAGACCACCTACACAGGTAACCACCATATAAATGAGTGTCCGCCCACCACTGCATGTGTCAGGGGTGGTCAGGGTCAGACATGTGTACAATAGTGGCCCCAATGAAAGTCACAGTGGCACACTATCCCTGGAACAGCTGCACATGGTATGTGTCCACACACATGGTCAGTCAGGCATGGACATGTAGGTCAGTGTACCCCCCACAGCACGTAATGTATGCCATGGTATGGACCTCACACGACAGCAACAGATATGTAGAAGGACACAGTGACATGTACAACACGGTGACAGTGCACCCAAACACAGTACCATTGCACAGTGACTGTCACCACCATAGAGTACACGTATGCCGCCCACGTACAGGTTACCACCCCCAGATGCAAATATGGAGCTCACACCCATGACAGATGTCCAACAGGCAGTGCACCACCGGCCACCATACACGACCTACCTGTCTGCTGTGTGTCGTCTGTGCCACTGCAATTTAGTGCACATGTGTAGGTACGGGTTCAGACTCACAGACAGGACACACCCTGCAACAAACCACACAGTGTTACGATGCGAGACTCCCCATGTGTACATGTCACACATACCCCTGCTGCATGTCACTGAGATAGGTAATATGCCATATGTGTCACCCTGTGTAACTGTGTGTCGGCAGCAGGTACCATCACACCACATGTGTCACAATTGTCAGGTTAGCAGAACAGTACGCTGCTTTAGACACGGGGGCATTAGCATATTGCACAGTATTGGATTACAATGTCATGTATTGTGTTGTATTGTATTGGTATGGTGAGGTGCCTCCTGCATGGAGTGGAACCACTGGTGCTGTGCTCCAGTGTACAGGTACATACCCTGTAGTCCAGGTAGTGTAACATAGCACCTGTATATGTGTGTTTAGCGCCTGTCAGAGGGTATGTAGCATGCAACTGGGGATACCAGCAGGTCCCGTCCATGTTGTGTAGTCTGCTCACCTGTGGGTGTCTCTCACCTGGATAACTGTGATGACCTTGAGGTTAGGGTCAGCAGGGATACCCATGCCTTAATACAGGGGGAGGGTGGGGTGACACCTGCACTGACCCTGTCTGCCACAATGTGGTCTAGCTGTGGTGTAGGTGAAATATGTGTAGTGTACTAACCATGGGCATAGAGGATGGTTCCTGACCAGGTCGCTAAATAGGTCAGGTAGGCCTCCTGGTCATCTGCAGTATCACGCTTGATGTCCCACTCAACATTGCCCATGTGGTCAGTGTGATGGGAAATAGATCCTTACCAGTGCTGCTCAGACATACCCTCCCTTCAGAGAGTGATGCTCTGTCTCGTAGTAGCTTACATCAAGTGTGATACAATCAGTATATGGCTGTGGTTCGACGGACAGGATGCTGTCCCTTTGTGGACAGTGTCCTGGACATACATGGGAATGCATGCACCATGTGGTCTTGGAGATGTCTGTAGAAAGCAATTGTGTAGGGGTCAGCATTGTGTGATGTCTCTGACACTGGCCCGGTGGGCTGTAAGGATACCATATCAGTGTTACAAAGTGTAACGTCTGTATCTGTAATGTTGTGCACTGTAGCCATCTGTGCTGGTGGTGGAGGTGGGATATGTATATCCAGGACAAGCAGGGTGTTGTCAGCTCACAGTAGTCGCCGATGTACGCCATACAGTACCTAGACACAAACACACAGAGTGAGGAGGTGCACCTCACCGAAATTGGTGTTCTGACTGCTGGTGTCCAGTAGTATGTCGTACGTATCCTGGCAGGTACTGTACAACAGTTGATGGCCGAGCACTGCTACCTGGCCATCTACATGTGTATCCACCAATAGACAGACAGCTGCCACATATGTGTGATATGTGTTATTATGACAGTCAAGTAGCATGTGTATTATGTGTGCCAAGGTCTGCCAACATAGATTGCTGATACCACGTTATCTTTATTCCCAGGTACATGGCCCACCCGAGACATGCAACCTACTCCGTGGCTGAGGATGAGGAGATACACCAGAGCCTGGTGTGGGACTATGCAACACTCTTTTCCCGCACCAGCCAGAATCAGCAGGTGAGGGCTGCACTGTGGCAGGACCTTGTCCGGCGGGTAAATGATATAGGCATGCAAAATAGGACATATGAGCAGGTACGACATCACTGCAGTGATTTGATTAGACATGTCCGTCAGCGTGCATCAGATATCCACAGGCAACAGGTCGCCACAGGTGGTGGGGTGGCTACACATCCCCCACTCACCAGACTGGAGGGACTGCTCATGAGTGTAGTGGCTCCAGTCCACCTGCAACACCAACAGCAGCAGACATGTGTCATGATGGAGGCTGGAGCCGCACAGCAGCAGGACACTGACCGTGCAGGTAATATGTCACATGTGTAGTTGACTGTTGTGTACACTGGTAGTTAATGCATGTGTGTGGTGTGTCCTTTGTTTGTAGCTGCAACCATAGTATATAATGTGCAAGTGTGATATCCGCAATATTAGCTGCAGACCTTTTAAAGTCGACTGTGGTTCACCTGACCTGTATCATACTCCGTAATATTGGCACAGTTGTGCCCACTAACATTAGTTTCCTCCTGTCTGCAGGACCCTCTGGTATCACTGCAGTGCAGCCTATCCATGCTGGTGAGTGTCTATTTACTTTACCTGTTAAGATGTTGTTAGTAATAGTACCTTATGGCACACTTAGTGGTGCCCCTTGTATGCATGTAGGTGTGTCTGTGTCTGTGTGTCAATATCACGCATACTGAGTACTGTTCAATTGTGTGAAACTGTGTGCACATGTGCATGTGTGCAAGTGTGCATGTGTGCATGTGTGCATGTGTGCATGTGTGCATGTGTGCATGTGTGCATGTGTGCATGTGTGCATGTGTGCACCTGTGCATGTGTGCATGTGTGCATGTGTGCACCTGTGCATGTGTGCATGTGTGCATGTGTGCACCTGTGCATGTGTGCATGTGTGCATGTGTGCATGTGTGCATGTGTGCACCTGTGCATGTGTGCATGTGTGCATGTGTGCATGTGTGCATGTGTGCACCTGTGCATGTGTGCATGTGTGCATGTGTGCATGTGTGCATGTGTGCATGTGCGCGTGTGCATGTGTGCATGTGTGCATGTGTGCACCTGTGCATGTGTGCATGTGTGCATGTGTGCATGCGTGCATGTGTGCACCTGTGCATGTGTGCACGTGTGCATGTGTGCATCGCTGGCAGTGTGAAGACATTGTAAACTGTGTTTCCTGTTTACTTCCCACAGGTTCTGTTGCTGCTCTGGTGTTATCTAGCAGGGAAACTGAGTCAGGTGCCGTGGGTACTGCTACTGATGACATTGTTGTAGTGGCACAGGACGGTATGCCAGGGTCCGCCATTGGTCAGCCAATTGACAGTACACAGCTGTCAACACCATCCATGCGCACAGTTATCCTGCCATTACACCCCTTGTCACCACTGTCCCTAGGTGATGGACAGCATACAGTGGGCATCGACCAGGGTAGTGTGGTACCTGCGGCACATGCTTCCCCACACAGCAGCCATGGGCATGGCCCACACATGGTACCACACAGACAGTTGTCCAGGGGTTCTCGTGGGAGCATCCATGGGCGTACTGCCCCTGGCAGACGTGCCCACAGAGGACTTACAACCTCAGCTATGTTCCAGACTGTCATGCAGGCACAGTCACGTATGGAACGGTACACCAGACAGGGTCTGAGGGAGCTGACAGCATGTCGCACAGCCATGACCGACGGTATGCGTGACATTGCGGCCGCCATCCGTGATTTCACCAACGTCGTAGACAGACGTTGTGGGGACATATTAGACCATCTCAACAACTACATGCCCATGAGCCAGGGTGATGGTGGGCGGTTGCGTCGTCGACGTGGCCGTATACCAGCAACAGCAGCAGCTGGCAGTCGGCGTGGACGACAACAGGGCGCCCGCCCGTAGTGCCAGCAGCAGCCCCAGCAATGCTGGTTCTGTGCTGTCATCAGACCGCCCCAGGAGACCACGTGCACGTGGCTCTGGCCAGGGCCGACAGGGCTCTGTGTCCAGTCAGCGAACACCTGCTTCCGATGACAGTACCCAGTCTGGGTTGGTCCCGGATACGGACCGTAGCACCCCTGCAAGGCACAGGTACCGTGTCCGTGCCCAGAGACACTGATCTGTATGGCCTGGCAGGTACAGTCTGTGGCTGTCCACAAACACCAGTAAATGGCAGCCATGAGGTGGAACTGTGTGCATCCATACACACATGCAATATAACAACACCTAGGGCTACCGCATGCGCACACACTGCAGCAACACTGCCCCACCTTCTACTGCTGTCCCTCACCAACACACATACACATACATGTCAATTGGTGGTATGGGTGGCTGACCCAGGCATACCAGGTTCACACCCTGTGCATATGATGAAACTGTGCCACCTCCTGCAGTCTGTAACAACTGTGCAGGTACAGGTTAACATGTTACTGATGCACAGGGTGACCACATAGATGTGTAGTAATAGTATCATGTGTTGTACAGTACTGTGTGCTGATTTCATTGTGGGTATATCACAGCATGCCTGATGCCGTATTTGTGTGATTGTCATGTCCTGTTGTCTACACCCATGGTAAGTAACATAGTGTATCATCTGCACATGTTGGCATACTAGTGGTAATGATGTCAACAGCAGCCTACATACATAGGTAGCACAGGGGATGGGTAATGACTGTAGTAACACACAATGATGGACATGTAAATTGCAAGTGGCATGTTGGCCACACTAGACTCTGCAATGCAGATGTGTGAGGACGTTGATATGTGTGCATAACTACACAAGTGGTACAGGACACATAGGTGCACACTAGCACTGCATGCACACACCTCCTACCATACTAGACAGCCCCAACACACATAACAAACTGTCACGGGAGGGAGAGTCCCCATACATGTCAGGGATACTGTGGTGGCAAGCCAGGGAGCATACATCCTACTAAGTATGACACAACTGTGAGAAGGATCGGTGTCTGTTATTTGACATGTGTATTACTGCAGGTATGGGCACATGGCTTTATATCCAGTTATTGTACATCCTGACAGTACATGCATGTTCCGTACACTTGTGTGCACTGAGACTGGACCCTGGCCATCTGACCAGTGTGTTTCCATGTACATGTGCATAGCGCCTGCATATGTGCAGTGTTACCTTATGGAACTGGTACAGCTTGTTTGTTGTACAATGGACTACATGGAGCACTGTTCACTGTACCTTTGTTTGCATGCATGTTTGCTTGCAATTACCCTGGAATACCGATCACACCTGCAATGCATAGTTATAGGGCTTCTGTGGACTCCTAGTGCCATCTGTGTAGCCTACTGTATGTATGGCCGTGTCCCACTTGGGAGGTTGCTACTGTTTGACCTGTTCACATGTACATTGACTGTGACACAGTGCATATGACCTGCCTGACATGTGTCCACGTGAGCAGTCATGTATGCTACTGCTAGGTAGTCACAGGCACTACACCTTCGCACATCCATCTCCTGTTGAACTACCTGCTTTGCTAGGGACAGCCTGCACCTGTCACCCTGGCCTATTGGATATTGGCAAAGCCTCTTGCTACCCCATAGTGGCTATGTTAGGCAGGGCTCACATGACAAACCCACCTTCATAGGTATCACAAGGGTTAAGACACTAAGAGCAATGCTGCACAACGCCAGATGTCTAATCCTCCACATGCATGCACCCAAAACACTCCTTTGCAGGGGAAACATCGATATGTGTGCAGTAACAGATGCCTGGTTCAGGGCTACTGGGGGCACACCAGCACTACCGGGTGTAACCCGGTTGATTCCTTGCTACAGTCACCAAGGCCATTGCCGAGGGGAAGGTGGTTCACACAGCCTACCTGGGCCTTGCAAACGCCTTGGCAACAATACCACACTTGGGCATTCTAGGCAAGCTCACCATCCTGAATATGAGCCCGTATGTCACTTGATGGATTGCACAGTGGCTCATGAACAGAACACACATGTTTAGCATTGATGGAGCCATGCCACACCCCATAACAGTTCCAGGATGTGTCCCAGAAGGCTCAGTCCTGGGACCCTCTTGTTAGGTACATATTTATTGGAGGTACAGGCCAACACGGATGAACTGTGGCTGTCCAGATATGCAGATGACTGCAAACTGGACAACATAACCGACTACCCAGCTGACACAGGCATCTTCCAAAGGGGCATCAGAGCAACAGACAACTTGTGCCAGGCCCATGGCCGTCTGCTGAACAGTGTGTAGAAGGGGACTGTGCATCCTGTAGTCTGTTCACCTAGTTACCAAAGGGGACATTGTCCCCACAGACTAACCTCCTCAGCCAGAAACACACACTTGCCAATTGCAGGATTCAAAGCCCTATCTGACTGTTATGACACGTGAGACAGGCGCATTAGCTGAGCACGCTATTTGCATTACTGGGGGTTTTCTCTTCCCCTGCTATACTTATGGAGTGCTGACATCATCAGTATTTAGAAAAGGGTATGGGCATCCTGTAGTGTCCTATCCTATTTGCCAAAAGGGACACGTCCCTCGCACACTAACCCCCCCACACAAACACACACACTTGCTATTCACAGGAATCAAACCCCTACCTAGTTATGTTATGACACTTGAGACGGACGCATTAGCAGAGCGCGCTATTCGCATTACTGGGAGTTTTCCTTTCTCATGCTCTACTTATAGGGTGCTGACATCAGCAGTGTGTAGCAAAGGGGAGGGGCATCCTGTAGTCTGTTCACCCAGTTTCCAAAAGGGACTTTTCCCTCAGACACTAACCCCCCCACACAAACACACACACTTGCCATTCACAGGAATCAAACCCCTACCTAGTTATGTTATGACACTTGAGACGGACGATTAGCAGAGCGCTATTCGCATTACTGGGAGTTTTCCTTTCTCATGCTCTACTTATAGGGTGCTGACATCAGCAGTGTGTAGCAAGGGAGGGCATCCTGTAGTCTGTTCACCCAGTTTCCAAAAGGGACTTTTCCCTCACACACTAACCCCCCCACACAAACACACACACTTGCCATTCACAGGAATCAAACCCCTACCTAGTTATGTCATGACACTTGAGACGGACGCATTAGCTGAGCGCGCTATTCGGATTACTGGGGAGTTACATTTCTCATGCTGTACTTCTAGGGTGCTGACATCATCTGTGTTTGGAAAGGGGAATGTGCATCCTGTGGGGAAGCGGACACCAAGCACACTATGGCTAAGCTGTCATTCCCTAGGGCAAACAGCCTATTGTTGACCTCTACACCATTATGTTTAATTGTCAAATGCACATTATTTGTTGCTAACAGACTGTTTGCATATCTTCATTGCCATAGCATTCCCTGTTGGTATGGACAACCTCTGCATCTATGGAAACTGTTTGAATATGGGAGAGATCCACTATATCACGTATGTCTCTGTAGTCATGTCACTGTGTGCACTGGGCAGACTGCTGTGCTGTGGTTGGACCCTGGCATAACACATGACAATACCAGATACGTGTGTCCCACTGCTAAAACAAGATTTGGACTAAGTGTGTGAGCATGCCCAGTTCAGCCTTCCCATGGCATGTTGTCAAAGTGTGTGAGCATGCCCAGTGTGATTATTCCATATGTTGGACTCTGCAGCCCACCACATTTGTGGATGTGTGTGAACTTCACAAACTATCACCCGTTCATGGTTGTGGGTTGTGTGTCATGTTGTGTAGTTACTGTACAACTGCTTTGTGTGTCAACACAATAGGATTATACTGTGCCTGCAGTGTTTGCATGGGATACTTTGCATGCAGTCGTCAACATCCTTTCACACTGACCTAACACTGTAGTACTGTATAGTGTACTGTCAGTACTTTGACTGTGGTGGACAGTAACCTGGGCTTTACTGCTATCACTGCTTTACATTCTGATCATGGGCACAACAGCCTGGTCGGGGCCAGTTGGGTACATCTGACCATGTTGCATTCTGTTCTGATATGCACTACTTACACCAGACTTGCCCAACATTGTTAGTGTATCCCACAACATAGGTGTACAATTGCATACACTAGCGTTGTGCCCTAGTCCATGGCTAATGCAAGTTGGAGAGTGTGTTTGTCCTTCCACACACATTGTAAGTGGAGTTTGCCATGACCAATGTAATGGTTGGTATACTGTGCCTCTGTCTACCTGTGACATGACAGTGATATCCTGGATGAACCTACCATCTCCCGTCCACCCATCAGGATTCCTATTGTGGAAGATTAATGAGTGACTCTATGGGTAGCCTGTGCTGAGGGTTCACTCATGGGTGGGGTGGCTTCTGTGTTATGGATCACACAGTACAGCCTGTCCCATGTAATTCAGTGCTGGGGTTCAGGTCTGTCATGTGCATAGCTCACTGCCATTCAGATTGTACTATGTGCAGCATTTGTATTGATGCCAGCAACTCATGCAGAACATGGCATGTGTGTAGGCTGATTGATACTCCTGATGTGGTACTGTTGGGGACTTTACAGTTGATGGAGGTGTCTGCTGAGGTACATCCCACAGGGGCTATTGTAGTCGATTGACCCACTGATGCAGGAGGACTGCAGAGCCACAATGACCTCACCTTGTGTAGATCTGACATCCTTCATGATTAGGTGGGTATATGGTATGTTTCTGTAAACACTACAGCACATGTTTGTCCAGTGCAGGATATCTATCACCCTGTGTCCCCAGGTCTCTCATTACATGTTAACTACATAATGGGTTAACACCTATGTGGTAATTGGTGGACACTTACTGTATATCCACAGGGGTTGACTATACACATTTCTGCACTTAGCTTGCTGACATAGCTATGGCACCAGTTGTCTGTTTGTATGTGGCCCTTTTGTAGGATGCATGTGTCAGCTGGTGGATCATATGTGGTGAGTGGTTTGTAGTCCTCTGCGAACATGTTAGGACACAGTCCTTCCATGTTTGCCTGTACCTATGGGACATATATACCAGACGAGGGGGATACCAGGTCCAAGCCTTGTGGGATGCCAGTTATATCTGGTTTGTAGTCTGACATGGCTGAAGCAGGTCTGGCCATGTCTGTTCTGTCCTTGGTCTGGTTTGCAACCCCTCTACTGACATGTGGGTTTATATTTACACTGGTGAGCCTATCTATACTGAACATGTAGGGTATTGTATAGACGCCTTTGCAAGGTCCAGATCCACTGTGTGGATCACATTGCCCTCATCAATGACCTGAATGACTGTTTCAATTGGGTCCAACATGGTTAGGGGCAGGATCTGCACTTGAGAGGGCCACACTGTGTTGGGTCCGGTGTCAGTAGGTCCCCGACATCCATATTTCTGTGGTACATGCTGCTCCTTTCCATAGCTGAGCAATCTGGGCTTCTCAGGATTATGGGGTAGTACTGTTCAGTATCCACTCAGGCAACACCTTTGTTGAGAAGGACCACTGTTGCTGTACACTGCTCTTTGGGTACATATTCTGTGGTACGGCTGGCATTGAGCAGTAGTGTGGTGTGGCATTCCATTCATCTTAGACTCCATGTTGCACATCGCCCAGGTCACCATCTCATACCATTGCTGCTGTGTGTTTTGCTTTGGAGATGTTGTCTGTTACCTCAGCATCTGCTATGTCAGGGGGCCAGCTGTCTGCTGGGATACATATTCTGCATACATGGGTGTGTGTGGGTTTGCACTGCACCTGTCAGGATGTATGTTGGCAATATGTGTGTGTGTTTGTGGTGTTTGTGTGATTCAGTCCATATCTGTGAATACACAAGATGGCTCCTACCATCAGTTGTGTAAGCCTTCGGATTATCCTTCATGTCCTGTGCAATTTGTATCTACATAGGTTCATAGGTTCATACTAGGCTATCCACCCTGGGCATTTGTTAGGCTAGCCAGAGTGTGTGTGGCTTTTGAGATCCCTTGCTATCTGGATAGTATGGCCATGTATTGTTTGCTTAGCTGTGCCTCTGTCTGGACATCACACAGTGAAGACCCCCACTGTAACTCTACAATCATCCATCCACTTGCCAATATTCCTGTTAAACAATGTCAGTGAGGGGCTCTGCCTAACATGGGGTGGGAGTCTGGTCCAGGGTGTGAGGAACCTGTGGATTATGTATCTGTCCCACCAGCACATCCTATTTCCTTATGTGTTGGGGTTGACATCTCTCACTCTCGCAGCTCCAATGGTATATGTGTTGTCTGGGGTGGGGCAGGTCCATCACTCCTGTGTTAGGCATGGCCTCCTACAACAGGCATGCAATGCCTCTGTGTGGGCAGTCTGCAACTGTAGTCAGCTGGGGTGTCTACAGCCTAGCAGCATATGACATATATGTATGACACTTTATCCTCTTGGTAAGGTAGCTTTGCAGTCTTCCTAACTGCTGCAGGTGTCAGGTAAGGTAGATCCCACATGAGTCATTGTACTGGATTATCGGTGTGATTGGGATAACGTATAGGGGCACAGTGGCCTCTGTTGCCATAGATGTGACTCCTTTCCTAATACAGTGTCACATGTACACAGTCTTCCTAGCCACATTGGCAATGTGGGTGTCACATAACAGGTTACTGTTCACTTGTGTCCCTTGGTCCCTGGTTACACCTTCCATACATAATGGTTTACCACCTTTGTGGTATTTCGTGGTACCTTGTCTGGTATTTGGTGGGACATTCATACTGTCCAGTGTGTTCCAGACGGTTGGGGGGGGGGTTATTGTGTGTGAGAGTGCGGTCTGTAGCATACTACAGACTGCACAGCAGTCTTGCCTACAGTTAGTTGCACGTGGGTGAACTCCACTGCCTTGTACATTGTCAGTTACCTGGGCGTCTGGGTGTCTGTGCTGCCTATGGTTACTCACCTCCTTTTATGTAGTGTTCCAGGTTTTGGGGCCATGACACATGGTACATGGTATAACCTGGTAGTGCTGGTGTGCTGTCAGGAGCCTTGCAGCAGGTGTCTGTCACTGCACAGACATCGATGTTCTGTATTCTGGGGATGGCCTAGGGGGCATGCATATTGGGGTGTACACATCTGGCATCGGTCATCATTTCCCTTATGTTTCTTCCCACTTATGTTTTCTCGGGTGGCGGGTCAGTCTGTTCAGCCTTGCCTACAAAAGGCTGTGTGGAGGTGGCCAAGGCCTTATCCACTATTCAGACGCCCAGGGGTAACGGGTGCAGGCCATCCCAAGGGCAGCTGCATGGATTGTCAAGCATGACATCCCAACCTGACAGACATTGGATCCCCTTGGACTGACACCAGTAGATGTGCTACTTGCTATGACTGATCATTCCATGTTTCTACTGTGGCATTATTCTTGGTAAGGGTAAGTTGCTGCAAACGGTGAGTGTCATACCAGCCTGGACTACATAATCGGATAGCTCATCTGTGTCTCTTTACATGTAGGCTAGGGCAGTACACCTCGGGTCATTCACACCAGCATGGACTATAACTGCATCATATTTCTGTTTGCTTTGGAGTGACCTTCATATTTGTGTTATGTGGCATGTTGTGGCGGCCTACAGGCAGCTTACTGTACCCTTTCCTTTGTTCAGTCTGCTGTGCGGGACAGCAGTGTGTCTGACTATGGAGTCACCTATTACAACTGTATCAGGCATGTTGTTTCTCCTTCTGGCCTGTGACTGTTTGGCACACCAGCTTTGTGTGCTATGT
The DNA here is from genome assembly GCF_019279795.1 of Protopterus annectens. NCBI lineage: Eukaryota > Metazoa > Chordata > Ceratodontiformes > Protopteridae > Protopterus > Protopterus annectens. Next base: position 840,767,657 of record NC_056749.1, on the reverse strand, counting down.
TGTGCATGTGCTATGTTTGGTGGATGTTTCATTGGGTGTCTGCTTTATTGGCCTCTGTTGGTGTGCTGTGTGTGTGATTTCTGCCTGTGGGAATGTCTTTCTGTGTTTATGTGTTTGGTTTGCAGTTGTGGTAGGTCTATGTGGGTATGTATTTGTGGTGTGTGTGGTTACCTTCTCCTACTGACTTGTTGTGGGTGTACTGAGTTGGGGGAGCTCTGCCTCCGGTTTGGATGGATGGTTGCATCTCCCACATATATTTGTATTTCTTGGGTGGAGTTGGTGGTTGTCTGTGTACTTGGGGCAGGTGTAACATTGGCACAGGGTTCACAGATTCCACTTGTTGAGCCTGGCCTTACTGGATTGCATGTGTGGACAGATTATATTGCCATACTACTGATCAGTAATTACGTCATTGTTCATGCTTGCTCTATCATGTAGTAGCTTCCTCTTTCTCTTGCATGTTTTGGTTATGGCTGGAGTCCACCATGCCAGATTTAGGCACTGTGTCTTGTTTTAATTTGGGACTGCATAATCCAAGCATTCCTGGCGGTGTTCATGGCGTGGGTGTCTTGCAGGTTCTGAGGCGTGGCCCATATTTTGCACCTGCGCGTGAACTTTCATGGCTTCAACATCATTTTGGAGGTGTGCGCATAATGCTTAGCACATGTTTTCCACTGTGTTTCCCGGACAGGGACTCTGGTCAGGGTTTGTATATCCAGTGTGATTACTATATGGTCTGGTGTTACCAATGTGCAATACACTTCTCATCTTAACATCCCGTACACATGTTGCTGATTATCACATCCAGTATGCTTGCCCCTCTTGTGGGTGTGCTACGTTGTTCCTGGGCCTTTTGGTTTGTGGTTTAATGCCCTTTTGTCCTACACTGTTGCAGCTGGTATACTTCTCCCAGTGTATGTGTCCAGGTATTTGCAGTCAGCAATTATAATGTGGTTTTGAGGACTTGACATATTCATGTATTCCAGCATGGGCACAATGCAGTTCCTGGTGTTGGGCCAGTACTCTGTGGCAGGCTATACACTGGTGGGCGGTTTTAGCCACTGTTACTTGTGCATGGCTAGTCCATGCTGCTTTTTCTGGTGGTACCAACATGGGGGTGTTGTTATCCTTGTCATTGTTGATGGTCACCCTCCTTTTGTAGCTTGTTCCAAGTGTTGAGGATGTACAGCACAGTCTGAGGTGTGACCTGGTGGTGTTAGGGTGCTGTTGTGAGCCTTGCCTCGGTATTCTGTTACAGCACAGTTATCAACATTCTCCATACTGGGTGGGCTTAGTCTGCATGCATCTTGCTGTTTGACCTTATCCCTTATCTGATTCTTATCCCTTCTGGTACCTATGGAGATAGGTTTGTGTTTTGCACCTTCCTATTCAGGGCACACTGTGCATGACAACGGACTTTGCCAGTATCCATACAGCCTGCACTGATAGGTGCATGCCAGTCCTGGCAGGTGGTGCATCATGTCATGCTCAGCATGTCATCCCAGACTGGCACACAGTTCGTCCCCTTTGCCTACCTGCATTACTCCGGTAATTGTTGCACTTCATCATCTCGTTGTCCTGTTGTAGCATGCTGCTTGTTGAGGGTAGGATGTTAGACGGGGTCCTCAGGTGTGCATATGGTACTTGGTGTTACATTACTTGACACACAGCATTCATGCCTCAGGTGGTGCTGCAGGGCTGCCTCTGTCGGATGCACATATTACACTTACCTGTACATGTTTGTGAACAGGTTGTGTCACATTAGGCATCCCTGTTACTATATGGTGAGTCGGAGGGGTATCATTCCCAGGGTTCCTACTGAGCCAATGTATGTGCTATGCGTTGCCTCTTTGCCAGAGCCAGGGCATACTGGGCACGCCTCCTTCTGCCTACTGGGGCAGGCTCAGGTTGTTCCTCCTCCGAGTCACGCTGTGCCTGTGGTGGCCTTGGCGATGGTGGGGGGCTGTTTGGGCCAGCCCTATGGTGATCCTGCTGCAGCTGTTTTCGCATGATCATATTATGTAGCATAGCACATACCATGACAATTTGGGTACATGTAGTTGGTGTGTACTGCAAGGCTCCACCAGATGTGTCGAGACACCGGAACCGTGACTTGAGCAGCCCAAACACACGCTCTATTACATTCCGTGTTTGTGCGTGTGCCTCATTATGGCGTTCCTGTTCAGGTGTGTGTGCATTTCTGATGGGTGTCATCAGCCACGGCTCCAGTGCATATCCAGCATCCCCCACTAGGTGTCCGTGTGGGATGTCCCCATTGGCAAATGTCTGGTACAGCTGCGTCAGATGCCAGATGTGGGAATCATGGTAGCTCCCAGGACAGCCGCACACACATTCATTATTATGCCCTGGGCATCACACACGACCTGGCAGTTGATGGAGGGAAGCCCTTGCGGTTTATGTAGGCCCTACCCGCTCTCCTGCTGGTGCTTTGATGCGTATGTGCGTGCAGTCTATGGCACCCAGTACCTCAGGGTATTCCGCTATTTGCTGGAAGAGACGCATGTTGCTGGCCAATACCTCACGGGCATTGGGGAAGTATACATGATCACCGACATGTGCTGACATGGCATCCAGGAACTGGTGCAGTACCCTGGAAGCTGATGCCTGTGATATCCCCATCATATCGCCAGTTGGTCTCTGGAAGGTACCTGTTGCTAGTATTCTTAGGCCAACACATACCTTGGTTTCCACTGGGATGGGTTGCCCTCTGTTGGTTCTATGTGTGAGGCCTGGCCTGCACAGCTCCACTATTTGCTGCAGGAGGTCTCTGTCCACTCTATAGCTCTACTATCTCCAGCTCATGTAACCCGTGGTAGGTGACCCTGGGCCTGTACACTCTTCTCCGTCTCCTCACTGCGGGTTGTCTGGCACCATCTGCATTGTCACCACCCTCAGCAAGTCGCCTATGTCTCATTATGACAGCTATGGCAGCCCCTAACATTTCTGCTCTGAGTTCAGCTTTTTCAGTTTTCACTTCTGATAACTGAACTCCTGTCTTGCAGTGTCTCTTGAGAGAAACATTCTGCACTGCTGTTTGCAGAGTTTTAAGTGCTGGGCTGGCCTAGTATTCTGCCTGTGTAATTGCCTGCATCTAATTGTTTTCACCTGCTAGCTCCAGCAGTATTCCCTGCTAACTTCCTAGTACATCTGTTGTTTCCTTTTTCCTTGCTGTTTCATCATGGTGGGGACGTGTGCAAACCAGCAGAAACAGGCTCACAGTGGCTTACACGCGCGCACACATACTTACACAGTTCAGAATCTGCTTATTCAGTTTTAAACGCGTGCACGCCCGCGCAAACAGTGTTAAACAGCTCCCAACACGCTCCCACATGCTTAGTCTGCCTTACACGCGCGCACACTGTCTTACACGCGCGCACACTGCCTTACACGCGCGCACACCGTATTACTCGCGCTTCACGGCGCGCACACGTGCGCATACACGTCCAGCAAGAAACTTTGGTGTAGGCAACAGTGTACACCTTCCATTTCTTGGCTTTCTCATGTTTACTTGGGGGCACACCTCCTCCCTTGATGTCTCTCTGACATCTGTCATGTAACTCTACCTCCCAATGACTTCTATCCCTTTCTACCATTCCCCCCTGTGATGTCACCTATCTCCTACTCTGTTCCTCCCCCTTCTGTAACTCTTACACTACTCAGACTGTGCTCATTTGCTATGTGACAGTGGTATTCAGTATCCTTACCCTAATTTGCATCAGATTGCCTACTAATGCTTAGTTACATCTCTTACACTTGGCTTCCCCCCTTGGCAACCACTACACGGTGGCCATGTTGGTTTTCCTATGCTGGTCCCTCCATTGACATTCCATATAATTCATAAAACCTACATTTGTAGGTTTAAAACCTTCGTTTTCATGTTTTATGCAGCGCAGCCCGTTTGCGTGGGGCTGCGCTGGGTTTACACATCGGCAATTGCCGAAAAAAAAAATTATGATTTTACATTTTTTTGCATGGCCTTGCATTGCCAATGGCCACATATTTGCCTATGACATATGCACCCTTTATTTGGAGCTGACATGGCTCCATTGCCGTGTTTGCAGAAACGTACTCAGTTGTCAACTGAGTACATTTCTGCAGCTAACACGGCTCTTACACGGGCTGTTCTGGGCTTCCTGGATCGCTAATCAGCCTCATTTGCATGCTATTCGGATGCAAGTGGGCTGATTAGCTTAGCCACTCCGTGTAAGAGCCGTGTTAGACTAACTCTTACACGGACTTTGGGCTGTTCCTGGATCACAAAGGCTACATGGAGTCTTACACTACTCTTAGACTCCGTGTAAGCCTTCGTGAATCCGGCCCTAAGACTTTTAATGTGTTAATTGTATAAGGTTACCTTGATGATTCAATGTATTCCTAACACTATCTAGCAGTAGGTGATCTTGAATTTCTTTCTTTCTGTGTATATATTGCAAACATGTTAAATTAATAAAAATTTTCTTAAAAATAATTTCATTAAGCCCTGACCTGGAAAATATTGTGTATCTTTAAAAACAAATTCTAGCCAAAGGGCAATTTGGTCATTGAAACCCATTGTAATAGCTCCTGAGTGTGGCTTTTGTATGTACAGGACCCCCTGTGATACATGGTTTGAGCAGGACCTCTCATTTGAAGAATACCCAGTGACAAACAAAAATTCTGTACAAATGCACATTATTTCCCCATTTCATGTGAGAGCTGTCATAGTGACAGTTGGCCTGTGTGAACTCACTCTTAAGTACACAAACACACGCACACACACACACACACACACACACACACACACACACACACACACACACACACACACATATATATATATATATATATATATATATATATATATATATATATATAGTTCCCATTTAAATGGTCGACTAACTGGAACATCGACTAGCATAACAGCGAGATGACAACAGCAAATGCTTAAAACAGCAACCTCCCGGAATGCCAAATTTTGCCTCCGGGAAACTAACCACATGGTCACCATTGACGAACTTTGCCCTTTTCTCCACTCTAGTGCAATCTCAGAGTTTGTATATTAGGTAGGGGGGTTTGGGACAAAGCCCCCCACCCAGCAGGTTTTATTTTTGTATTATTTTGTTTTTCCCACTACGGTGGCTTTAATTTATGTATTATGTTGTTTTTGCCAGTAGTGGCCAAGTGGTTAGTTTCCCAGAAAACAGCATAATACATAAAATAACCCACCATAGTGGGGAAAACAAAATAATACATAAATAAAACCTACTGGAGTGGGGGGGTTCCAACTGCATGATCCCACTATAGTGGAGAAGAGGGCAAAATTCCTCAGTGGTGGCCAGGTAGTTTCCTGGAGGCAAAATTTGCCATTCCGGGAGGTCGCTGTTTTAAGCATTCACTGTTCTCATCTCACTGTTATGCCAGTCGATGCTCCAGTAAGTCGACCATTTAAATGGGAACTATACACACACACACACACACACACATATATATATATATATATATATATATATATATATATATATATATATATATATACACATATATATATATATTTTTTATTATTTGATTTGAGACTAGCAATACTTCAAAAATGGAAATTGTCTGCTGTTGATGCTTTTTTTGTTTTTTGATATCATGGAGGTATTGTTTTCTTCCACTGCTCTTCATATTCACAATAATCATTTCACAAGTTCATAACAACCGTTTTTCTATATCTCTGGTTGTGCCAGTCTCTATTAGGAGTGAAACACATGTCCCAACCCTTTCTTACTCAGATCCACAATCCAAATGACATGTGATGGAGTGGCCTTGCCTGATACTGTTTAGTTGTTAAAAGTCTGCAGAATATACTTGTAAGAAGTGCCATTCTCATTAATTAATAGGCTAACCATCGCATGCCCCTTATTTAAAGTTAATTACCTGCTGTGCTCAGATGTTCAAGCCAGAAATAAAGCTGACACAGATGGACCATATAATAACAGATTAAAGTTGTGTTAATTGTAATTCATTAAGCTAAGATTGCATCAGCAATGTGAGGTGACAGGCCTGATTTTTTTTTTTTTGCAGACTCAGTCTGAGAAAATCATACAATATGAATATTAGTCTGGTACTTCTTAAGTTAAGGGACCTTCTGTGCTGTTAGTTGTGTGCTGCCTGTTTATTTAGTTGTGTGCTGTCTGTTTTTTGTGTGCAGTCTGTTAGTTGTGTGCAGTATGTTTGCTAGTTGTGTGCTGTCCATTTGTTGGCTGCGTACTGTCTTTTAGTTGTGTGCTGTCGGTTAGTCGTGTACTGTCTGTTAATTGTGTGCTGTCTGTTAGTTGTATGCTGTCTGTTGGTTGATAGTAGCTGTGTGCTGTCTGATAGTAGTGTGCTGTTTGTTAGTTGTGTGGTGTCTATTATAGTTTCATAGTTTCATAGTTAAGTACTAGGCTATCTGCCCTGGGGAATTTGTAAGCCTAGCCATAGTGATATGGCTTTCGCCACCCCATGTAGTGGTACCGAATATAATTAGAAAACTGTGCCTCTGTCTAGTAGTGACACAGTGAAAATCCCCTTACATAAATGAATTAGTTTACTGTGCCCCTGTCTAGTAGTGACACAGAGGTGACCCCCGGGGTAAACCTACAATCTCCTATCCACTCATCAAGGTTTCTCTTGAAGAGTGTCAGTGAGGGGCTCTGCCTAACATGAACTGGGATTCTGTTCCAGAGCATGGGAAGCCTCTGGGTTATGAATCTATCCCTCCAGCATGTTCTATTCATACTTGTGCCAAGGTTTAAGTCTTTGGCTCTTGTGGTTCTGATGGATTTGGATCTTTTGAGGTGGAGCATGTCCATCAGATCCTGATTGGACATGGCCTTGTATGTCAGGCACAGATCACCTCTGAGCAGGCAGTATGCTACTGAATAGAGCTGGAGTTTCTTTAGTCTGGCAGAATAAGACATATGTTCGAGACCCTTGATCCTCTTGGTGAGGTATTTTTGTGGTCTCTCCAGCTGCTGCAGGTGCTGGGTGAGGAACATACCAAATGGGGCATTGTACTCAATCATGGGTCTGATAAGGGAGGAGTATAGGGGTACAATGACCTCCTTTGATCTGGATGTGAATCCCTTCATGATAAGGTGGGCAAGGTAGAATGTCTTTCTAACCACTTTGGCAACGTGGGTGTCAAATGAGAGGTCGCTGTCGACTTGAGTCCCCAGGTCTCTGATTACTTTTTCCGTACTCAGTGGGTTACTGTTTATGTGATAATTTGTGGGTACCTTGTTTTTCCCAAAGGGGATGACTATACATTTTTTGGCATTTAGTTTAAGGCCATGATTCCGGCACCAGTTGTCCGTTTCTGTGAGGCCATTCTGTAAGATGTATGTGTCAGCTGGTGTATCGACTATGGCGCCTAGTTTGCAGTCATCTGCGAACTTCATCAGCCACAACCCTCCCATGTTTGCTTTAACATCTGAGAAATAAATGCCGAACAAGAGGGGTCCCAGGACAGAGCCCTGTGGGACACCACTTGTGACTGGCTTTGAGTCTGACAAGGCTCCAGTGATTTTGACTTTATGGGTTTTGTCCTTTAGCCAGTTTGCAACCCATCTAGTGACATATGGGTTTACATTTAAGCTGCTGAGCTTATCTATGATGCCTGAGTGGGGTATTGTGTCAAAGGCCTTAGCTAAGTCCAGGTAGGCTGTATGGACTGCTTTGCCCTCATCAATGGCTCTAGTGACTGTTTCGAAAAAATCAACCAGGTTCAAAAGGCAGGATCTGCCCTTTACAAAGCCGAACTGGGTGGGATCAAGTGTCTGTAGGTCCCCAATGTCTCTGTTTATGAGTTCCATAATGATTCTTTCCATAGCTTTGCAGACCAGGCTGGTTAAGCTTATGGGGCGGTAGTTTCCAGGGTCTGTAGAGATGCCTCCTTTGTGGAGTGGGACCACTGTTGCTGTACACCAGTGTTCAGGTACATATCCTGTGGTAAGGCTAAGGTTAAATAGCATTTTTATGTGCGGGTTAAGCTCCTCTTGGAGTTCACGTAGCACGGAACCCGGGATGCCGTCAGGTCCCATTGATGCTGTGTTTTTAGCTTTGCTGAGGGCTGCTCTCACCTGGACATCTGAGATGACAGGGAGATTACATTCAGCCGGGATAAGTATTTCATCTTTTGGGGGTGAGGGAGGGGAGAAATTTGCACTGAACCTGTCAGCCAGAATGTTGGCAATATCTGTGGGTTCAGTGTATTTTTTGTCGTTGTGAACTAACTCTGAGCATATCTGAGGGTTTCTGCCCAGGTTTCTAACATAGCTGAAGAAGTCCTTGTGGTTATCTTTAGTGTCCTTAGCGGTTTTTCTCTCAAAGTTGGCCTTGGATGTTTTTATGAGGGAACGTAGCTTTCTACTAGTGTTGATCAGAGATGCCTTCCCTTTATGGGATTTAGCTCTGTCGTGCAGTAGCTTCCTTCTTTTGTTATACAATTTGTTTATGGCTGAGGTCCACCAGACAGGATGCTTGCCCTTGGTGGAGAGGGTCTTGGATTTATTTGGGATTGCATGATCCATGCATTCTTGGAGATGTCCATATAACGCATTTGTGAAGGATTCAGCATTGTGGGATGTGGTTTCCACTGGCCCAGTGGGCTTAAAGGATACCATCTCAGTCTTGAGAAGAGTGAAGTCAGCTTTTGAGAAGTTTTTCACTATAGTCTTTTGTGCTGGGGGTGTAGGTGGGATATGTATATCCAGGGTGATTAGTTTGTGGTCAGATCTCACTAGTGAGGGGTATACTTCCAGTGTGGAGCATTTTGTCCCCATGTTTGTGACGATCAGGTCTAGTATATTATCTCCCCTAGTGGGAGATGTGACTTGCTGTTCCAGTGCATTTGAATTTATGAATTCCAGGCACCTCTGGGCCAGGGTGTTAGGGCTAGAATAATGCACCCAATCTATGTTAGGGTAGTTGAAATCTCCCAGTATGATGGTAATTGATGATACATTGATATCCTCCAGTGTCTTCAGGAAGGCTGAATGGGGCTCCTGAGATTGGGAGGGTGGTCTGTAACATGCTACCAGTTGTATAGCAGTATTGCCTATGGTTAGTTGCACCTGTATGGTCTCCAATGCTTCATGTGTTGCTACTAACCTGGAGGTGTGGGTGCCCTTGATGAATATGGACACTCCCCCTCCCTTTGTGGTTCGGCCCGGGTTTTGGGGTTGAAAAGCATAATACGAGGTATAGCCTGGTAGTGCTGGGGTGCTCTCAGGAGCCTTGAACCAGGTTTCCGTTACTGCACAGACATCAATGTTCTCCATACTGAGGAGTGCTTCGAGAGCCTGCACCTTGAGATTTAGACTTCTGGCGTTGAGCAGCATTACCCTTAGTTTTTTTCCATTTTTGTTTTCTAAGGAGGTGGGTTTGTCTTTTGAGCCTTGCCTAAAAAAGGCACTATGGGGGTGGTAAGAGCCTTAGCCAATATCCGGAAGCCTAGTGGTGACAGGTGTAAGCCATCCCTTGCGAAGCAGCGTGGCTTGTCCAACATGTCATCCCAAGCAGACAGACATTGGATCCCCTTAGAATGACACCAGTACTTGAGCCAATTATTAAAGATGATCATCTTGTCATTGTATTGAGGCATCATTCTTGATGAGGGCAAGATGCTGCTCAGGGTCAGGGTCATACCAGCCTGGGCTACATAATCAGAGAGCTCCTCAATGTCTCTTTTCATGTAGTCCAGGGAGGTACGTCTCAGGTCATTCACGCCAGCATGGACAATGACAGAGTCATATTTGTACTTGCTTTGGAGTGACCTGAGTGCGTGTGTTATGTGGCAGATCCTAGCTCCTGACAAGCAGCTCACAGCCACCCTCTCCTTGCTCAGCCTGGTAACGGGACATCAGTGTGTCTGACTATAGAGTCACCTATTACTAGTGTATCAGGCATGGCGTTTGGCCTTAAGGGCTGTGATTGCTTGACACACTGATTTATTGAAGTATGTGTTGCATGTGTTATGTTTTGAGGTGGTGGATTTTTGGGTGTCTGCTTCGGGGGCCTCTGTTGGTTTGGTAAGTTTTTTATTAGAGCCTCCGAGTATGTCTTTGTGTTGTTATGTGATTGGTTTGCAGTTGGGGTAGGTCTATGTGGGACTGGATTTGTTGTGTGTGTGGGTACCATCTCCTGCTGTCTGGTCTTGCCAGCCTTGAGTTGAGAGAGTTCAGCCTCCATTTTGGCTATATAGTTGCATCTCTCACATGTATTTGTGTTTGTTGGGAGAAGGAGAGGGCTGTCTGTGTACATGAGACAATTGTAACATCGTCTCAAGATTCCCAGATTAACCAGCTGAACCAGAGAGGATGCCAGCACTCTACCACTTGACATGCTAGAATAGTATAAGGGAGTGCTGTGCCTTTAAGGGAAGTGGGTATTCACAGGGGAGGATGTAGTGCTTACTTTAGTTTGAGAGTGCTTACTTATAAGAGAGGTTTTGAGAACAAGTGCTAGGCTTATAATATAGCAAGTAGACTGATTATACAAAGAATAGAGCTTTCTTAAGGGAAAATTTGAAGAGCAGACTTGGCGGAGCCAGAAGAAGTTTAACCTTGTTTAACCGGTGCTGCGCTATGCGCACAATCGCGCAAAGCTGTGCAAACGTGGATTTTAAACAGCGAACTTCAAAAGAGCTAGAAATGGTCCAAAACAACCAATTACTACAGCTCTTGTGCTGAGGTCACTTCCCTCAAGGACAGGTAGGCTGCTCAAGGCTCCCCACTCCCACTGGTGAGCAAAGAAACTTCCTTCTATCCAAGTAAGCTAATGGACAACACAGGAACTACACCACAGACCAGAATACAGCAAGGCCTGTAAACTGGTCTAAACTAGTCGAGGAGAGGCAGGAAAACAAGGATTATATTTTTTGTTTTTTTTTGTTTTTTGATAGAAAACACACAGAAATGCAGACACAGCAATAAATCAGTTGTACAGGCTAGCACACTTTAGTGGGCAGCCTCAACAGTTAAATTAAACAGCAAACAAACAAATTTTCGATCAAAATTCAACTAAATGTAACTTTAAGTGCAGATAGTTGTATTCCGTCTGTTATTTGTGTGCTGTTGGTTAGTTGTGTACTGTCTGTTGTGCTATTAGCTGTGTGTTGTCTGCTACTTTTGTGCTGTCTGTTAGTTGTATGCTGTCTGTTGGTCGCTAGTAGTTGTGTGCTGTATGTTAATTGTGTGCTGTCAGTTTGTGTACTCTCTGTTTGTTAATTGTGTGCTGTCTGTTTGTTAGTTGTATGATGTCTGTTAGTTGGTTGCTAGCAGTTGTATGCTGTCTGTTAGTAGTGTGCTGTTTGTTAGTTGTGTGCTGTCTGTTAGTTGTATGCTGTCTTTTTGTTATTTTCATGCTGTCTGTTAGTGTGCTGTTTGTTAGTTGTGTGCTGTCTGTTAGTTTTATGCTGCCTTTTTATTTGCATGCAGTCAGTTAGTTGTGTGCTGTCTGTTGTGCTATTAGCCATGTGCTGTCTGCTACTTTTGTGCTGTCTGTTAGTTGGTTGCTAGTAGTTGTGTGATGTCTATTAGTAGTGTGCTGTTTGTTAGTTGTGTGCTGTCTGTTAGTTGTATGCTGTCTGTTAGTTATTTGTGTGCTATCGGTTAATTGTGTGTTGTCTGTTAGTTGTGCTATTAGCTGTGTGCTGTCTTTTACTTGTATGCTGTCTGTTAGTTATTTGTGTGCTATCGGTTAATTGTGTGTTGTCTGTTAGTTGTGCTATTAGCTGTGTGCTGTCTTTTACTTGTATGCAGTCAGTTAGTTGTGTGCTGTCTGTTGTGCTATTAGCCATGTGCTGTCTGCTACTTTTGTGCTGTCTGTTAGTTGGTTGCTAGTAGTTGTGTGCTGTCTATTAGTAGTGTGCTGTTTGTTAGTTGTGTGCTGTCTGTTAGTTGTATGCTGTCTGTTAGTTATTTGTGTGCTATCGGTTAATTGTGTGTTGTCTGTTAGTTGTGCTATTAGCTGTGTGCTGTCTTTTACTTGTATGCTGTCTGTTAGTTGTATGCTGTTAGTTGCTTGCTAGTAGTTGTTTGCTGTCTTTTACTTGATTGGTCCTCTAGTGATGCACTGCTGCGGTTTTACTGTTTTTTTTTTCCTGTATCAGTTACTCATAGCCTTTCTTATAAGCTTATGTGACTTTTCTCCTTTAACCTTCTTCAAAAAAGGGGATCTGCCAAGGAGTATGATCTATCTATCTATCTATCTATCTATCTATCTATCTATCTATCTATCTATCTATCTATCTATCTGTCTAGCTGTCTATCTGTCTTGCTATCTATCTATCTATCTATCTATCTATCTATCTATCTATCTATCTATCTATCTATCTATCTATCTATCTGTCTATTCTTATTTCTTTACCAGGGTTAAGCATTCGTAATACTTGACCCATATAAGGATCACCAATGAAAACCAAAATAAAGTAGGTAACTTATGGATATACACAGACCCCTTTTAATTAGTACAATTTATTTCAAGTACTCATTTGTAATCATGGACTGAATCATTGGCTTCATTAGCTGAACAAACCTTCTGTTACACTGTTTTACTTTGAAAAGAGTAGCCCCTGTGTTTACTTTAGTAACAAGGCAGAACTGTTGTTTATTTTGTGAAGTACTGAGTTGTGGATTTGTGAGTAAACTTGATTATATTAGAAATGCTGGATGCTGCAACTAAAGATGGTTTACTGGAATTGTCTTTGTATAATTAAAAAAATAAAATTGCATTTTTGGTTTTGCTTCTGCTTTAATTTTTGGAGCCTTTGCCAAGCATTAAACTGTTAAAAAGTGAAAAGCACCATTACATTGCTGCAATCCTCTTAAATCATTTAACTGAATATAACCTTATTTACATGCCAGCTGTGCCTCATAAGCTGTAATTCATACTTTTATTTAAACCCCTCATCATTTAATGGGAGTTTCCTTTTCACTGAGCTTTCTTAACCTGTATTTGCAAAAGCACATGTTCAGATCAGGGTCAATACTATACTGAGATGTTTTCTTCAGTTAAGTACATTTCAGAAAGGATTTATCAAAGTGAAATGCATTTCAGTATGTTCCACAAACGGGAGTGCATAGAAAGTTCTCTTACAATTTAAAGATTGATGTTTTAGGTTTATCCAACAGATCTTTTTTAACTGACCTGAAGCTTTCTTAGAGTCTACAAATGTTAAAATCAATACCTCAAAGATGACAGATATTACAGAATTAAAAGGAACGAAAGGCATTTATGTGGAAAGGTTGTCATGTCTCAGTTCAGACCAAGGCCCCACATTACACCTCCTCAGATATCTGAAAATAATAAAATATTTTTTGCCATGTTCAGCTATATGAATTACATGCAGCTGAGGATGTGGTTATTTTAAAAGTATGTGTGTCACTTACTCTACAAGTCTCTTAAAAATTATCTTTTATTTTCAGTGAGAATGTCTGATTATGAACATTTTATGTGACACTGTTGTAACAAAAAATGCAGGTAGTAAGATTATCACTGCTTATTGTCTTTTGAATTGTATAAACCTGATATGGTCAACAATACTGATATGAGATATTAGCTACATCTTTTCACAAATGGCCTACGGCTAACAATATTTGTATTGCATCTGTGATGTCTTAATCTCATTCCAGTGTTGCAAAGGCAGTGTTAAAGAATGCAAATCTTATTATAACAGTGACTCAAAACAGAGTACACTAGCCTTTGATACTTCAAGATTAAAAGACTGTGGGTTCTATTCCCAATCCAGGTACTTGGATTAAATTTCCAGTACTGGCACTGTGGTGCAGTAAAAGAGGGGTACTGTACCCTGAGTGAGACATTTAACCACAGTCCCATCTGCCTGAGTTGGTGATAGATGAAGTGGACATAAAACATTATGTGGCACTTATCAAATGAAAGAGGAATGGTTAACTATCTTTTATTTACATACCTAGGTTGTTTTTCTTTCTGCTTTTCCTGGTTAGGGGTCGCCACAGCGGAACTCTTGTCCGCTAATGATTGGCAGTAGATTTTTTACGGGTGCCAAAGTGCCAGCTTGATGTCCAACCTTCAGCAAAGGCACACCCATTCTACGCATGTCTTTCAAATGCCACTTGACCACAGGGAGGACATGCAGACTCCACACAGAAGGAGCTCCAGCTGAGAATCGAACAGAAGAACCTCTTGCTGTGAGGCAGCAACGCTACCGCTGCACCACCGCAGGTATTATACACATATTTATATATTATATATATATATATATATATATATATATATATATATATATATATATATATATATATATATATATATATATATATATATATATACACACACACACATTATTTTTACACTTTGTCAGCACTTACATTTTTTGTTTGACAATACCCAGACTTCAATCCCCATTCCTTTTTCAAAGACCATTTTTTTATTTTGCTTATTTTATCAGAAAAAACAAATTTTATTAAACATAATTTCCTCTGTTCTGACTTTGCACAATTCCCATAAAACCCTGAATACCTTCAAATCAAATTATTTAATGTTTTCCAAGTACATTTATTTATAAATCCATATAGTATCATATCCATATTCATTTCACACATATTATATGGAACATATATTTGTGATTCAGAGTTCTTTTCCCATACCTTAATTACCCTTTCACACTTCAAAAACACATGCAGCAAGATTCAATAAAGCCTACACAATCTGTTTACACCATACAGCTTAATGCACTCTTTTGGATTTAGTAAGTGGCTCTACACAATGTGAAGAGCCGCACAAATAAGGTAAACCCCATAGCATGCTAATTGCAACATAAGCAGCTGAACTGCATGCTAATCAACCAATCCAAAATGGAGGAGCTATTCAACAAGCTATAAAGCAACTGTGTAGACTCAGTGCTGGTTTTCCCTGTGAATTCCAAAACCTTGGAATACAGCCATGGAAAGGAATCTACAGAGAAATAATACTAGGGGCTGTTGCTTTAATTCATGTGTATGTGCAACAGGCTGAAGGCTATGCTGCTGCTGCTGCTGCTAATAGACAATGGCCAAGAAGGAGTCAAGTTTTCAGACCTCATTTAACTTAATACAATCTACTGGAACCTTTCAGAGACCAACAGGAGACATGCTGGGAAGTGCCACAGTCATCAGCATCCAGGATCCTACATCATTGCTATGCTCCAACATGCCAGTGACCACATATATTTTCCCCATACTCCTGAGGACAGGGCCAGACATGTGCAGGAGTTCTACTCTGTAGCACACCACCCTAAAGTACTGGGTGCCACAGACTGTACACATATAGAAATTAAGGCACCACCCAGGGAACAGGGAAGGCTTTACATAAATAGAAAGGGCTTCCACTCTGTTAACTTTATTTTTATTTATTTTATTTTACCTTTATTTTACATTTGTTAACGGGGAAAATCTGACTAGACTAGGTCCACTTACAGAGGAGAGCCGGGGCGGAAAGCTCCACATTGTTAAGCAAAAGAAAAATGTTTTTTATGCAAAGTAGTACAAGTTAAACAAGACAGAAATATTTTTATACAGAGTAGTACAATAAACATGTACATTACACAACAAAATCAGATATTCACATTAAAAATGCAGGCAGACAAGACACTTCTCAGCAGTCAGAGAAGTTCCAAACAGTAGGGGTTAGGAGTTACTTACAGGCTTGGCTAATGGCTGTTAGAGTTTTAGTCCCATAGAGGATTACAGTGACTTACTTGGTATTGGTGAATGGATATGAGGAGGCTCAGCTAATGGCTGTTAGAGTTTTAATCCCATAGAGGATTACAGTGACTAATGTGGTATTGGTGAATGGATATGAGGAGGCTCGGCTAATGGCTGTTAGGGTTTTAGTCCCATAGAGGATTACAGTGACTAACTTGGTATTGGTGAATGGGTTTTAATCCCATAGATGATTGCAGTGACTAACTTGGTATTGGTGAATGGGTTTTAGTCCCATAGAATATTACAGTGACTACCTTGCTATTGGTCAATGGGTTTTAGTCCCGTGACTAACTTGGTATTGGTGAACGGATAAGAGGAGGCTCGGTTAATGGCTGTTAAGAGTGTTAGTCCCATAGAGGATTACAGTGTGGCTGTTAGGGTTTTAGTCCCATAGAGGATTACAGTGACTAACTTGGTATTGGTGAATGGATATCAGGAGGAAAAGGTAGGAAAGCTTGAGTTTAAGTAATAGAAGGATATAGCCAGGTACTCATCAGGTGTGATTTGAGGGAGTTTTTGAAGTGTGTGGTGGTGGAGGCAGTGGTCAGCGAAGGTGGAAGGCAATTCCAGTTTTTAGCAATGGTGTGGGAATATAGCGCTTTTCCTGCAGTATTGTTTGCTCTAGTGATACAGAGGAGAGATTGTCACTAGATCGGAGACCACGATTTGCTGTGTAATGGGTAAGTAGTTGGGTTAGTGATGGGGTTTTATCAGGGTATTTAAGAATATTGTACACAGTAACTAGCTGGTGGTAATTAAGTAGTGCCCATTTTTTTGTGGACCTTTTTGATGGTTTGTGAGATGTGGACATTGAAGTGAAGATTATTGTTAATTTCAATGCCGAGCAATTTGTTATGGTAAGAAGGGGAAATGGTAGTGCCATTTTTGGAGGGGATGGTGAAGAAGAGGGGAACAGTTTTTGATTTGTTAGGGGTAAATAGTGGTAATTTAGTCTTATTGGGGTTTAGGATGAGTTGGATATCAGAAATCCATTTTTCAATGGAGTTAAAGTTTTCCTGGGTGAGTTGTGGCAGAATGGCTGAAGACTGGGCTGTGCAGACTGAAGTTGAATTATCTGCATGTTGAATAACTGTAGCATGCTGGGTTGAGCTATGTAGAGTATTGGTAAAGATAGAAAAAAGAAGTAGGTCCAGTATTGAGCCTTGTGGGACACCTATGGTGGTAGGACGTAGAGGGGACAGTACACCTTGCCATTGGACAGATTGTTGCCTGTCAGATAGGTAGTTTCTGAACCAGGCTATAGTAGATGGGGCAAAGGATAGCAAGGCTAGAGAAGCTAGCAGAATGGTGTGTGAAACTGCCAAGTTCTGTGTAATGCCAAGAGAATCACCTTGAATGTATGTGCTGGCAACACAGGCAGTTACCACAACTCACAGATGTTCACTATGGAGGATATCTCAAAGGTTCATTTACTGGGGGATGGAGGTTATGCACTGGAACCATGGCTGCTAACACCCATCAGAAATGAACACAAACCCAGTGAAGAACATAATAATGAGGTACATGCTCAAACCAGAAATATCACAGAGCATGTGTTTGGGCTGTCACGGTTCTGATGCCTAGATACATCTGGGGAGACCTGCAGTACAATTCACATACGTATACTGAAATATTCACAGTCTGTGCTGTGCTACACAATATCATCCTGAGAAAGGTGCTTCAGCAGGATCAACAAGAGGAAGAGGCACACATCCCACCACCAATGGCAAGGTCACCACAGCCACAAGCAGGTGAGGAGTCAGAGGAGAACCAGCAGCAGCTGCTGTGGGTGTAGGCAGACATAGGCATGCTCGATATGTCCTTGCATTGGCTAAGAGGCAATGCATAGTGCACTCACTCACCACCTAAGGGGCTAAAACCTTCATCTTATGCACATACATATAGCAACATTGATGCCAGGCAATGCTGGCAACCTTTACCTACCCATGTAATGGCTGGGTACTGTTAGCATCAGACAGTGTCAGTCCTGAACTAAAACTATAGCCACTGTTGGATTTACAAGGTAAGTTTTGAACCTGGAATATATTGTTAAATAATATAAATAAATGGCATATCCTTGCATACTGTTACTTGGTAATGTAAGCAAGAAAAAGGTGGGTGATTTTTACAGAAATGACTATAACATATAACAGCAGAGACCTATTTGACTTATATGTGTCCATTATCAAGTAGTAGGCCCCAGGAATCAAAGATTCACTGAGTCATACCTCTCAAAAGTACTGATGGACTCCAAATGTTCAGAGTTTAGCACTGTACTTTTGTACTGGAAAATCATTAAAGACAGAAGTTAGAAATTGAGACACATTTAAATGTCAGACTTCATAACCCTCACAAGATCATTAACAGTACTGATGCAAAAAAAAATGTTTTATTCTATCAACTAACTTTCGAAGACTAAAATATGTCAAAGGTACATTTACCAAATCAACATCACAGATGCTAAGCACTAAGTCAGCTATGCACCCTGAACATCAGACACAAATGGTATGCATCCCTGAATCCAAAATATAAAAAAACAGGGATGTGACACAGTTATCATCACTTGCAAAGTGTGTTGTATTGGGAGCCGGATGTCTAGGATGACACAAAAGTTCAGTGAGTGTGTTTGAGTAAGAAAGAAAAGCTGGCAGACAGGTGAATAAAGAAACAAATGTCCAATGAGACAAAATGAGCTTTAAGCTTCCTGGTTAAACCATGTAACCGTTGTGTGTGTGTCTATATGGGTCCTCCAGGTGAAACTGGTGTGTGAGTGTCTGCATTAACACATCCAAGCTCATTGCTAGCACTACATCTTGGTATGTTAGACAGGTGTTAGCCATGCAAGGTAGTGGTGACAGTGCATCTTTGTCGTACCCAACCATGAGAACTTTCTCTGCCATGAGTTACACTGGCACATCCATGCTCATGGTCAGATGCACTGCTGCTACTTGAATGTGACTGATGACTGTCCAGGAACATGACCCCATGGCCTTCCAGGTTAGGTGCGTACACCTCAACCAATGATGGAGCAGTGGAAATAGTTCCATTATGGGAGCAAGATCAGGCATGGCCATGTTGGCTATTGGCAAATGATGTGACTGACATACACCCATGAGCATGCTGTTCCCCTCCCAGCAGACTTTCCATCACAGACACCGCCCATTCCAACATGTAATTCATCCAATCCATTGAATTGGCAACATGGTGGAGGCAGTCATGCATTGCAGCCTGTGCCACATCTACAACCCTAAGCATTTCTCTGGACAACCTATTGGAATATGCCTGTGCCTCCATGATTGCCTTAAATATACATTGATTGGCATGGAAAGACACACCTGAGTCAGGTGGAGGATGGACATAAGGCCTCCTCCAAGCACCCCTAGCAAGGCATGGCAACTCACTCACACTTTGGTTATACTTCACTGATCTAGTGTCTCACTCTCCACCTGTCTAATATCTGAGGGTTCACTGAATGGGTTGGTATAGGCCAACTGGCTGTAGCCCAAGGAATTACAGGTGATGGCTGAATGTCAACCTCAGTGTTAGATTCAACCTCTGCACCCCCTTGACTGTGCCTCTGTTTAGCTACCATCATCATCAGAGTCTGTCAATACTCTGACATCAGGTGGTAAGAGTCCTACACTTCAACTGTCAGGATCACCTGTGATAATAAGCAACAAACACAGGGAAAAATAATTGCTACACTATTATAGTCAAATGTATGCTAACAAAGCAACAGTGGTGCCACTACTACATACAGTACAGCAAGACACACAACAATCCTGACACCCACATTACACATATGGATAAAATTGTATATTCCTCTGAACTATTCATCACCACTGACAAAAATATGTGGCTTACCATTTGCAGTTGATGTTATGCTTCCCATGGTTAATGGTCCTAGAAAAAGTTATGCAAAAGTTAAGGACATCATCAAAATTAACAGTAACACAGGGGATTAAAACTTTATCCCTTTATATGTCTATTAACTATACTTTTAACAAGAACGTGGATGACATGTCCAACCTAAGCTCATGTGTAATCAATCAGAATGTGTTGTTGTAGCAATCTAGAAGTCCCTCCTCCCACAGACAAATTTATTGTTAAACATAACTGATGTATTGCTGACAATGTTTTACTATGCAAGAGTATTTAACAACTGAGATACATAAGCCTACCTGGAAGCTAGTCTTGAGACATACTTGTTGTCCCTGAAACAGCAGCACCAATGTCAAGGACATGCCGTTCTGCACTTTTCTGGGAGCTGTCTGAATCCTTGACAGTGGACAGGAACTCTTCATTTGCTGCTAGTGGTGGCTTTGTAGAAGGTCCCCCCATACCCATCTGATCACGGGCCACTGCAGCTGCTCTCCTCCATGTAGATGAGATCATGTCAGTGGCCCTACAGCACACCTAATCATATGTTCTGCTGTGGATGCCTACTGCATTCACATCAGTAACGTTCTGCTGCCAAATTTGCATTCTGTCTGACATATCTTCACATTCCCTCTCAAGCAGAAAGGTACTGTGTCATCTGAAAGCTTCCATAATGACCTTATTCTCAGAGTCACTGAAGGTAGGGGGGTCTGGGATTGAGATGCCTAGGTCCTATAGTCCTAGGTGACCTGAAACACAACAGATGGATAATACACATAACTATCACATAACTAAAAAACACTGTTTCCAGATAAAACATAAAATGTAGCATTTCATGATTATCCACTGAAAAAACATAAAGCAGTGAAGCTAATGAAATATAAAAAAAACAGGAATTGTGTGGTTGTAACATATTACATTCACACACAAAGCAAGGCTGGATACAAAACAAGGAGAGTAACATTAGGCACATATTCTTGTTTGTGCCAAAACAGAAATGCAGCATTTCTCCCCAAACCCATACCCCCAAAAGAACAGGCAAATGACATATTTTACTAAAAACTATCAGTGAAATGCTAAAAGTGCTATCAAATGAACTGCCCATGAAACATGTCTACAGATTTAACACAGAACATTCAGTTATAAGTTATTGCCAATCATGTCTATCTGTGAAATGCCCTGATAGACATGTTCATGCCATCAATAGACTTCTAAGTAATTCATACAGATAAAAGTAGCATTTGCTAATGAAGATTTATATATTATCACATTTTTCTTAACAACATTTCAGCATATGCAGTATATAGCTGAAAAATGCAAGCATACCTTCTCAACATTGGTAATCTTTGGTGCAGTTATATCCTAAAATAATAGCCTCTGCTGTGTTCTCCACATAAACAAGTCTCTTCACCTTCAGGTTCTTTAGCTACAATGTTGCCTTTTATGGTGTATCTTCAGAGCTGTGAGCACGGTGAAGATGCCTAAAATAATAGCCTCTGCTGTGTTCTCCACATAAACAAGTCTCTTCACCTTCAGGTTCTTTAGCTACAATGTTGCCTTTTATGGTGTATCTTCAGAGCTGTGAGCACGGTGAAGATGCAAATAAGGTGTGAACTCTTTAGCATTGCTGAATCCCAAATACCTGGCTCCCTGTAACAGATGTAAACATAGTGCAGGTACTCCCACAGTGTTTGTTGTGGATGAATTGCAACTGTGAATGATTACTGACAGAAAGAAGGAAAACACAATAGTAATGCATACTGCCCTACCTCCAGTGGGTGTGTTAGCCAGGTTAGACTTACAAAGTTTAGAGGTAATTGTATCAAGGTTTGAAATGTAACCAAGCAGTACACAATTCATGGGTTCTGTTCATTAACATCCAACCTCGTTTTCCTTTGTTGACAACTGTATATTATTTATTTAACATTTGTTTACCAGGAAAGTCCAAGTGGAACAGAGACCATTTTCAGCAGAGGCCCAGGGAGAAAGGCTCCAGAAGCATGTCTTTAGAATGCAAGAAGAAACCAGAGCACCCAGAGGAAACCCACATGGAGGATATGCAAACTCTGCACAGAAGGCACCCCAGTCAAGAATTGAACTGGAGAACATCTTGCTAGAAGGCAACAACACTAACCACTGTACCACTGTGCTGCCCTATTATTGCCATTTAATATCCTCACCTATTTTAAGGACAATGATATAGAATGCCTTACAGACTGCATGTCTCAGATTACTGGTCAGATAAGACAAGCATGGGCAACAAACACCGAGAGATAAGACAGAGCTGCATTTTAGTAAGCAATTGTAATATGGTTTGTTAGAACTGTGGATGATGATGATGATGCAGTTGGTTGTATGCAGAATGATTTCCGTTCCTTGTTGCAAAGCTGTTTGTGTTGCAAAACAAAGAGGGATAAGATATATTTACTGTGTTCTGAAGATTCATTGGAGTGACAGTTTAAATCCAGACCTATGTAAAATATTTCATGTGTACTAACAAACATTTTGTAGTGTTTATTTCATGTATTGCTTTTCTTCATTTCAACTATTTTTCCCCTTTTGCCAGTGTTTGTGCAGTGTGCAGCATAGCATAAACAAGGGAAACAGAGAAACACAATGAATGTCAGGTTTAGCTGTGCTTATCTTATTTGTATGCCGCTTAGAAGTGTGCAAACCCAGATAGTGGTCCACAAAGGAAGCAGACAGAACACCTGCAGACAGGATGTCTATAAAAGTGTAAAGGTAAAAAAGGATGCATTATTGCAATTTTTCCTTTCCATCATGCAATGCCACTAACCGACGTTGCGTGGGAGTTAGAGACTCCAGACAGGATGCAGAGAGTCATTAACTGAAAGCAGATGCATTCAATTCTGTGGGACATTATGAAAACATGTTAAGTGGCATTACATTGCAGTTAACATACAGAACTTAAGAATGTATAGGAAATTATGGAACTGTCCTGTAACTATTCCTGTGGCAACACATGTAGAGCTGGAATACAGATGATCCTGTGTTCTAGCACAGGGTGTGCAATCTATTTTTACTGTTGTGACAATCCTGTTTATAACAATGAACAGAAAAAACATACAAGTGTTATTTCAACATTCTTGTTGAAACAGGTGTAAGTGTAGGGCTGTCATACATGTGGCTCTGGGTTCTAATACAGGACATTACAGACATCTTTACTTTTGTTCCATTTCCCATTATATCCACTCTCACTTACAACACTTTAGATAGTGGAGCTGATAAGAATTATATGTATGGGGGATAAGACACCCTTATTGTGTATTCAGATGTATGAATGAGTGTATACTGTCTACTATACTGTCTACTATATTTCTATAAGTATAATTATGCTATCTGGATTTGGATGGCCTTCACAATTACATAAGACACATACACAACTGGATCTATATACAAGAACCCTATCTGGTCACACACATACACGTGTAACACCTCAAACTGTCAGCTATACTTATGATTAATTTATGACCAGGCCAGAGCAGCACTACTTCTGTGGCAAAGATGAAAAATTACTGCCGTGGAAGAAAATGTTTTATACCTTATGACTAGGTTCAAATCCCACACTTTAAAAATCAATTTTATCATTATATAAAGCCAAAAAAAAAAGAGTCAGAGAGACATTTATGCCCACAGTGCATGTCTGCAGACTTAACTCACCTAACTGCTATCTTCCAATTTCCAAAATATATTTCCAAGATATTTATTTATTTATTTATTTAATGTGTTTATTGCATTTTTTTTACTGGGAAGGTCCACTGGGCCTAAGTGAGCCCATTTTCAGTGGAGGCCCAGGGAGAAAAGCTCTACATACAATTAACAAGTAGATATAAATACTAATACATACCAGAGTTAACAGGTATTATACAGTAAAAGGCTTGGGCATAGTATGTGCATAAGGTTCAGATTATTTAGATACATGCTACCAATTTCCATTATGTAAGTAATTAGTAATAGGTTCATAGGTTCATAGGTAGGTACTAGGCTATCTGTCAGAGGGCATTTATAAGCCTAGCCAGAGTGTGTCGGCTTTTGCCACCCCATTGATTAATTAACTGATCCTCTGTCAAGCAGAGCCAATGAAGTGATCCCAGGGGTGTATTTTCTGTTACCCATCTACTTGTCAAGGTTTCTTTTGAAGAGTGTTAGTGAGGGGCTCTGCCTAATGTAGCTTGAAATTTTGTTCCAAAGCATGGGGAGTCTCTGTGACAGGAATCTATCCCTCCAGCATGTTCTGTTTATTGTTGTGGCAAGGTTTAGCTCACTAGAGCACGTGGCTCACAGTGACTTGGATTTCTTTAGATGGAGCATGTCCATCAATTCTGAGTTGGACATGGCTTTGTAAGTCAGGCAGAGATCACCTCTGCATAAAGCTGGAGTTTCGGGCTGCATAGGACCTATGTTTGAGGCCAGTAATCCTCTTGATGAGGTACTTTTGTGGTCTCTCCAGCTGTTGGAAGTGTCTTTTGAGTTACATCCCAAATGGGGCATTGTACTCTATAATGGGTCTGATGAGTGATGAGTAGAGGGGCACTATAACCTCTTTATTTCTAGATGTGAACCCTTTAGTAATTAGATGGGCCACATAGACGGATTTCCTAACTACTTTGGCAATATGATTGTCAAAGGAAAGATTACTATCTACCTGGGTCCCCAGATCTCTTATTAACTTTTCTGTATTAAGGGGGCTGCCACCTATGTGGTAATTCGTGGGTGTTTTGTTTTTCCCAAATGGGATGACTATGCATTTTTTGGCATTTAGCTTGAGGCCATGACTTTGACACCAGGTGTCTGTCTCAGTAAGGCACTTTTGGGGGATGTCCGTGTCAGCCAGACAGTCAATTATGGCTCCCAGTTTGCAGTCATTGGCAAACTTGGTTAGCCATAGTAGTCCTTTGTTTGCCTGTACTTCTGAGAAGGTTATGCCGAAGAGTAGGGGTCCCAGGACTGAGCCTTGTGGGACACCATTTGTGACTGGTTTAGAGTCGGACCTGGAGCCCTCTATTCTTACCATGTGAGTTCTGTCTGTAAGCCAGTTGGCAACCCATCTCGTGATGTAGGGGTATATGTTCAGGCTGGTGAGTTTTTCTGTAATACCCAAGTGGGGAATGACGTCGAAAGCTTTGGCGAGGTCAAGATAAGCTGTGTGAACAACCTTTCCCTCATCTATGGCCTTGGTGACTGTCTCGAAGAAGTCAACCAGGTTTAGTAGGCATGATCTGCCCTTAAAAAAGCCGAACTGGGTCGGGTCAAGTGTTTGGAGGTTCCCAATGTCTTTGTTAATGAGTTCCATGATGATGCACTCCATAGCCTTGCAGACCAGGCTAGTCAGGTTTATGGGGCAATAGTTACCAGGGTCAGTTGTGACCCTTCCTTTGTGGAGTGGAATAACCATTGCTGTGCACCATTCTATGGGCATGTAGCCTGTGGAGAGGATGAGGTTGAACAGCATGTTTAGGTGGGGGTTTAGTTTGTTCTGTATTTCATGCAAGACGTAGCCTGAGACACCATCTGGACCCATTGATGCTGTGTTTTTGGCTTTTGAAAGAGCTATTTTCACCTGTGCATCTGTGATTTCCAGGACACTACACTTTTCCAGTATTGCTGTGGGCCCTTTTGGGGGTGAGAGGGGGGTGAAGTTTGCAGTGAATCTATCTACCAGGATGTTGGCAATATCAGTAGGTTCAGTATATTTTGTGCTATTCTGCACTAGTTCAGTGCATATCTGCTGATAAAGGACTTTGCACAAGAGAAAGTCAGCTTAGATATTATAGATTGCTGAGGATATATACACATGGGATGACAGTTTATATTAACTGTTCAAGATTTGAGGTGTGAGTAGAGGAAGCTGTCAAGACAGAGTGATGGCTCTGGTGGTTAGTAATGGTGGTGAGAAGCAGACAGAAGACAGAGAAAGAAGGACTGGAGTGAAGAAATGGGAATGACAAGTGGGGTTTGGTTATAGAGATAGTTAGTTGGCATACCAGCAAGCCATAGGAGAAGTGGGTTAAAATAGGAGGAGCAATGTTTAGTGAGAGTTATTTTGGCATTAGCATAGCCAGCTGGAGGAGAGATGTTGTCTAATGGACTTCTTAAAGAGAGCAGGATTACAGATGGAAGTGACTGAAGATGGAAGAGTGCTCCAAAGTTTAGAAGGAAAAGAGCATTTTGCCAGCTGAGAGATAATGTTTTTCTTCTTTGAGCAGTGTTTTGTTTTCAGATCTGAGAGGTCTGTCAGGGTGATACAAAGACACTAAGGAGGAAAGAGAAGGGCAAGCTGATGGTTTCTATATAATTTCATGTGCAGTAGTAACTGTAAGTAGGGGAGATAATGAGGAAGTTCATGCCAGTTCAGTTCCCTTAAAGATTAACAGTAATGTGCTGAGAATTTTACATTTGCTGCAAATTTGGCATCCTTTTTGTAACATGAGTCAAGTTTGGTTTTCACAGAGGACTAGATATTGGTGAGGATAGGGATGCCATATGATAGGGATGGTAGTAGAAAGGATGAGGCTAGAGCTTTTTTTGCAGTGAGGTTGAGGAAATGGTTATGTCTATACAGGGTATCCAGTTTTTGATGTGTTTTTTTAATGTTGCTGTGGATATGGAGGTTGAATGTTTAGGTTTTCAACAATGATGACATCTAACAGTTTGGTGCTAGAGACTTCTATGATAGTATTGTTCTGGAAGTGGACAGAGAATTTCTTGTTAAGGGGTAGTTTTCTTGGGGGTGAATAATAGAAGTTTAGTCTTGTTATGGTTTACAGCAAGATGGTTATTTGACATTCAAGTTTCAGTAGATGTAAAGGCTTGTTGAGTTAGTAGTTGTAATTCAGAAGTAGATTTGACAGTTCAGATGATCGTAGACTCATCTGCAAATTGGATCATGGTGCCTTGAGTAAGAGTGTTATGGAAGTTATTAATGAATATGCTAAATAGAAGGGAGCCCAATATGGATCCTTGGGATACTCCTGTGGTTATGTTGAGGAAGGGTGAGTAGGATTGTTGCCATTTTGTGGATTGCTGTCTACCAGTGAGATAGTTTGAGAATGAGTTTAAGGTTGGGGATGAGGAGTAGAAGCGGATGGGATACAGTGTCAAAGGCTTTTGAGATGTCAAGGAAGAGTGAAGATACAGTAAAGCCAGCATCACAAGCCCTATTTACTGTGTCCCTAAAGGAGATGAGAGCTGTATTAGTACTGTGGCCGGGCCTAAAACCATGTTGGGTAGAGGAAAGAAGTTGGTTATTAACTAAATGGTTAAGAAGCTGAGTGTGGACACATTTTTCTAATATTTTGGAGATGGGGAGAGAATAGCGATGAGTTGGAAGTTTGAGATGTCAGAGTTATTGCCGCCTTTATGGAGTGGCAGAACATATGCTTTTTTTCCAAAGATGTGGTATACGGATTCCTGAATTGCTCTATTGAGGAGAATACTGACAGGGTAAGCAATGGAACCTGTGGATTACTGTAAGAATTCAGCAGATAAGTTATCTGGAGCATTAGTGCAAGGTTTGAGTTTTTGAAGGAGTTTTTTTATAGTGGAAGTGGGTATGGGCGAGAAAGAAAAGCTAGTTAGAGAGGACGCTGTGGAATGTGATGATGGTTGGTTAGGTGAGTTGAGGCTAGTAGGTGGGAAGGAGGTGGGAAGTTTGCTATGGTGTCAATAATGTATGAGTTAAAGAGAGAGGCTATCTTGATACAGCAGCATACAACCACTCAAACTAAGATGAAGTGTCAGTTTAATCTTCCAATTAAAAGTATTTTTGTCCTCACTGCTTGGCATTGCTTCTCTCCTCTTAACATCCTACAAATGTGGTTGTCATCATTGCCCAGGCTTGTGCACTACTAGTAAATGTAATAACATGGATTGGAGGGAAATCAATAGTTGCTATTGCTCTAGTTCTGGTATTAGACATGGCTGGCATTAGAAGGGAAGGTGCCCAGTTTAGGGAATAGAAGTGGAGTGTTCAGGAGTCCAGGATATTTATTGGACTCCTGGTAAAGTGTCACAGCCAAAGCTTCTGCAGGGGGACTATTCTGGCTCCAAGTACAAGTCCAAGGCTTGGAGAAGTTTGACTCAGGCTGTATCCAGTGTTACTGGCATCCCACACACTGGAGAACAGCGTAAACATCATTTTAATGACCTACAAAGGCACAAGAGGGATACCCTCAACCAGTGGTTGAATACATTTGAAACTGCAGACATCTCACAGTTGTTTAAGTATGATAATAAGAGAGTATTTGTAATACTCAGAAAGCTAAATATAGGCAAGACTGATATGCATAATGCTCATCTGTTCTTTCCACAACTAATGCTGAAATAGAGTTTAATCACCAGCCTTATACTGACTGAATGGTGAGACTAAGGGAAGCAAGTGGTATGTATGCATCACAAGAGAAGTATTATTGTAGCTTTAAAAGTTAAAGACAGATTTTTGGGTTTTCTATACAGTTGTAGCAAATTGAGGAAGCATATCATAACTGTAATAGCAAGTTTGCACTCATTAGTCTATAGCACAAACAATCTTTCGGAGTCAAGTGTAAAACTGTAGTCAGAGTCTGTGGGTTCAAGTACCATGAGTAACAAGTACAAAATGCTGCATTTCTTTAATAATATTATATAAATTAAACTCTAAACAAGTGGTATAAATTCCATGCTATTAACTGTAATCTGTATAATTGGGCAAAGCGTATGTGCAATACATGCACATTTCAAAGATTACTTTCAGCAATCTGTAGTTATAGTGTGTAGTTGTTAGGATGTATACATAAATGTCATATAAAATAGTAGTATAATTGTGATAATGCATTGCATGTCACATATGATAGTGTGAATTTTATCTTTTTTTCTCTCTCACCACAACCCTTGTCTCTTTTTTGATTTTCTAGTATGTGTTGCTAAAATGTCTCCATGTCATCCATCTGTAACAAATCCCTAAATGCTTCACAGTACAGCGAGGCAGAGCAGCCCCAATGGATCAGCCTGCCCCTGCTTCTCCGCTCCAGCACCTATGTCCAGCACATCTGGGACCCATCCTGGCAGTACTGCCTCTGCTGCCCTTGCACTACCTGTGCCCTCAGGTAGTACTGCCCTGGCAGCTGGTGCTATGGTACCCTCTGAGAGTAGTGGTGGAGGTGGAGATTTCAGCACCCACCAGGAGATGCCAGGGTTGGTGCATAGGAGGTATATGTTTACACATTGAAGAAAAACTTCAGTGAACAGCTATACCATGAAAAGTAATCCCCTAACGTCGCTTTCATCAAAGAGTGAAATAATCATAAAAATCATCAAAAGATAATAGCTGGCCAACAACAAGGAAGTAACCCATGAAGGTGGGCGGCTGCACCCCCACACCCCTTAACTGTATTTACCAACCCTGAGATTGCACTACAGAGGGGAAAAGGGCACATTTTAAAAGGTTTTGTTTAGTTTACCTTATACAGTGTAGTACTTCTTTGTTGTTGGCCAACTATTACTTTTCAATGATTTTTTATGATTTCACTCTTCGATGAAAGTAATGTTTGTGGATTATTCTTTGTGGAATAGCCATTTAATAAAGTTTTTCTTTGATGTGTGAACATAAACCCATGAGTAGGGATGTGTATCATATTTGCAGACCTATTCTGGATGGAAAGGCTACTCTCCCTCATGGTATGTAGGAGGAGAAGACATCAAGCACTTCAGCCACCAGCATAGTAAGCCAGCAGTGGGTTAAGACTAGATTATCACTGTTTCCATGTTTGATGGGTATGAGACTGGGTTTTCCCTTTCCTCACCCCAATCATGATGTCCCCCAACCTTTTGTGTCCCTCACAGTCCCTGGGTCTTGTCTTGGTTGTCTTGTTTATTTGCATCTGTTTCCTTAACTACCGAACTTACCTGACCGAGAAATGCCAATATCCCTTATCCAGAATTCCTCTCTTATTGAACTAAAAAAAATGGGCACCTGTCCCGTCAAAAATATATATTGTCCTATATGTAGCTCTCCATTTTGCACATCTTCTTGAAACACTTGATTCAGTCCAATTGGCTATACAACATGATTACATTGTTGTCACCTCTCTTTCTGGAGTTAGCAGTTCAAATTCAGCTAATATTCTGCACATATTTTCATGTTACACTGTTGAAGAAGTGGATAGCTATGGTTCTTTCTTACCTGCCTCCTGCACATTCCTGTATTGCTTTCCCTTTGTTCATCCCCCTACTTCCTCCCCATTTCACCGCTTTCCTATCTACTCCATTTTGATACCTATAAGCTGATCAGAAAAAAACAATCACACACAACACACATAAGTACCAAAAAAAAACAATGGATCCCTTCACTTTTTGTGCTCTATGTTTGCATGGAATACTTTGTCATCATGCACCAATACCAAGAAATGGTGAGCAGCTCTACAATGCTAAGGTTACCTCAGCACAATGCTACTTAACCTTGCTGTGATACGTCAACACACAGTAACACATGCTGCATTTCATACAAAGAATAATGTTATTGCATTATCACTGTTTATTTAAACATATTAAATACACCTGGATTTGAACCCAGTATCTTCTGGTCTCAAAAAGAAAGGTGTCAATCCATTTACACCTGATGCCAATGAGTCAGCTAAGCAGTAGATGTGCTTCATAAACTCAGCATGACCTCTCAGAATTTTTGCAATGAGACCTACATTTTCACATTACTTAACTATATGTAAA
Organism: Protopterus annectens; assembly: GCF_019279795.1. Taxonomy (NCBI): domain Eukaryota; kingdom Metazoa; phylum Chordata; order Ceratodontiformes; family Protopteridae; genus Protopterus; species Protopterus annectens. The sequence goes on along the minus strand of NC_056749.1, from coordinate 840,737,307 downwards.
CAAGAAAAGCAACGGAAATGTGTATCTCACATGTACAAAAACGTTGCCAACAATTGCACAAATCCACTGCTCACTGTTGCACTGTGCAAAGTAAATATTAATATGATTTAGTGATGTTTACTGTCCATTTACTCTACATGGCATGAAATTACATGTGGATACATAACAAACCAAAGGCACTTTCTAAGAATATGTCACATATTTACAATGCAGCCATGTACTCCATGTCCCCCATGCACTGCAACCCTGGTGTCTCAGTACTTGTTCACAAATATATCAACAAAACTACATAAATTAATAGCACGTGTTGTGTGATGTACAATGTACATCAATCTGGTAACATGCAGAACTAGAAATATCTTCACAGTTGAACGTGCCTACACATCCACTTCATGCAGGCCTCCCAATATCTTTTCTGCAACATCCACTGATATCATCAACTATGAGTTGTCCTGCAGCCTTTTAAAAGTCAAACTTGTTCTGTGGCACTTGCATAAAGTACTAAGCTTTGTATTCTGTGTAGTTAGAAAGGTAGGAGGTTCTGTTCTCACAGCAGTTAACTGGTGTGTGTGTGTGTGTGTGTGTGTGTGTGTGTGTGTGTGTGTGTGTGTGTGTGTGTGTGTGTGTGTGTGTGTGTGTGCGTGTGCATGTTGGTGTGTGTGTGTGCATGTTGGTGTGTGTGTGTGTGTGTGTGTATCTCTATCTAGCCAGAAGAGCATAAGTATGCATTCTACAGTTACCACATCAATCCCATTGACTGACACTTACACATGCATACACATCCATGTCATGCAAGCCTCCCAACATCTCTCCAACTGCTGATGTCATCCACTGTAAGTTGTCCTGCAGGCTTGTAAAAGTCAGACTTGTTCTGTGGCATTTGCATAAAGTACTGAGCTTTGTATTCTGTGTAGTTAGAAAGGTAGGGGGTCTGTTCTCACAGCAGTTAACTGGTGTGTGTGTGTGTGTGTGTGTGTGTGTGTGTGGGTGTGTGTGTGTGTGTGTGTGTGTGTGTGTGTGTGTGTGTGTGTGTGTGTGTGTGTGTGTGTGTGTGTGTCTCTATCTAGCCAGAAGAGCATAAGTGTGCATCCTTTCAGTTACCACATCAATCCCATTGACTGACACTTACACATGTCCACACATCCATGTCATGCAAGCCTCCCAACATCTTCTCTCCAACATCCACTGCTGATGTCATCCACTATAAGTTGTCCTGCAGGTTTGTAAAAGTCAGACTTGTGCCATGGCTCTTGCATAAAGTACTTATATCTGTAGTCTGTGTACTTAGATAGGTAGGGGATTATTTTCTCACTGCAGTCAACTGGGGTGTGTATGTTTGTGCACTTGCATAGCATTAGAGAGAGCCTTTTACAGTAGGATGTGGGACACTGCTATTATCATAGTCTCCTCACCAGATATTGGATGTCATCATCTGTATCTGATTTGTCGATGTGCACTGTTCCCACCAGGGCAGGATTAGAGACTGGCCTGAAGGCCAGGCAGAAGTCACCTCATCCTGTACAATACAGATTAGAGTGACATGGCTTTCAATCTAGCCACATATGTCATGGCATGGTTTGTAGGCCATGTGTTTTCTTGATGAAAAACCCCTGCAGTCTCTCCAGCTGCTGCATGTGTCTGGTGAAGTACATGTAAAAGGCAGTATTATACTCTATTCGTGTTCTGATGAGGTTCGGGTACAGTGCTGTTATATAATCCTCAGATCTGAATATAATAGTGTGACTTATGATGTGCACAAAATAGCCTTTCCATACCATGAAGTTCAGATTGCTATCTACATGTGTTCCCACATCTTGTATCACTTGGTTTCAGCATAGTGTGAGTGTTGTCAACACTGTAATTAGCAGGGCATTCCACTTTGCAGAAGGACAAAAATAAAGACATATTTTTGTGTATATTTGTAGACTGTGTGGCTATGTCACCATCCATTAGTCTGTGTTAGTCCCTCAAGTAGTATGTTATCATCATGGGTGGACTCAGTGATTGCACCCAATATGCAAGAATCAGCAAACATGGTAAGCCAAAGGCTGTATACATTAGCCTGAACTGTCAAGAAATAGATTCCAAATAATAAAGGGCCAAGCACATATCCCTGGGGTATGGCAATGGTGACAGCTCTACTGATACAGGTTGATTCACCAGCTTTGGCAGTATGTGTTCTTTCAGTGACCCAATTGGTTACCCATTGATGTAAGGGTTAACCCTAGCTGGGAGAGTTTTCCCCCTGCATGGGGGATTGTGTCCAAACCTTAGTCCAGATCAAGACAGGCAGTAAGCACTGTCTTACCTTCATCCAGGCCTATCACACAGAATCAAGGGGCTGTGACAACATCACAGATCCCCTATAGCATGACTTAGCACGTATACCCTCCTGACACAGTTGAATACACACTTCAACACACCCTCCACACACACTACGTTCTTATAGGTTATACATCTACATGCATCCATCTGAGTTGGGGGGCAGCACCCAATTCATGCATGTATAGACACATGTTTTCTATGCACATCTGTGAGGTAGACCAACATATCAGCATGAACTAAATGGAGACTAGTAACATCCTGGCTGTATGCAACAGATCTATGTGAGTTGATAATGCTACATGATGTCTGTTACATCTGTTATATGTCCTCAAAGAGGTCGTCGAGGGCATGCACAATGACAACACTATCATCCCTTTGAACTTGACCAGCCCAAGGCATTTGACACAAATCCACACCGAGGTATTCACTCAATACTGTTAGATGTGTTAAACACCTATACCACCAAGTGGGTAGACCAGTGGATCACATATGTGGCATATAAATATATTGGAATGTGTGAAGTGACCTTTATCTCAGGTCCAGTGATCAGGTTCGTACATCAGAGCTGTCTGATAGGTCCTTTCCTGTCCATTATTTAAGTCGCAGACATCCTGAATGACATATTTTGTCATATATATTATAACCATGTCTAATATTTTTACCTGATATTACAATCGCTTGCATGTGGAGCTTTTCTCCCCGGGCCTCTGCTGAAAATGGACATAAATCCAGTTGTACCAGCCCGGTCAACAAATGTAAAATAAAATAAAATAAATAAAATAAATATACATCCTATGTCAAAATAGCTGTCTGAAGGACTACAGATTGTGAGCAATCATTGACTTAAACTGTGATATTAGTATAATACAGACAGTATCAACATACAGCAAAGATTGCTGCCACAGCCATGACAACACCTGCAATGAAACAAAAACATGGGGGATTTTTGTTAAATCATGAAAACAAGCACACAACTCAAAGATAATATAAACATCACACCCTATAATCAGACCAATATGTGACCTGGGTCCTGGGGTATGTGGTATGTGGAATGTTCACCAGCATGTGGCCACTGTGTTGACTTCTCCTTTGTATGCAACACAACTAGTGAGTATGTGAAGGACATCCACATCAGAGGCCATAATACATTCATGGTTCCCAGCCTTCATCACACCAAATAACTGAGTACAGTGAACCCTTCTTCATGTACCTCCCTACACATTTTCCAGTGATGTGTAACTGAAGTGCACCACCTTTGCACAGTGAGCTGTCACACATATTATTGCCCACACCTAGGTATTCTTTTTGTTGCATACACATTATTTCAGATGGTGCGGAACCCCCATCAAGGTGTTCCACCAGATGCATGTGTGATACCTGTTCCGGTGAAGTACACACTAACATGCATAGCTGTTTGACAACATTGGTGACATGGGTAACATTCATTACAGTGTGGATTGTGCCATATATATAAGCCATTCACACCAGTCAACTAGCCTTTATTGCTCAAAATGTCACATACAGGTATAGCAGTGCCCCTCCTAACACCTCCAACAGATGTCACAGCATCAGGACAGTGTACATGATTACCCTCATAGTTTGCTGACATGTCAAAATAGTTGTTGAAGTGTGTTTGTGCAGAACCATCTCTGATCACTCAAAATCATATATATTATGTCAAGGGAAATGGAGAAATACAATTAATGTCAGACATGGGACTACTGGTGGTATTATTCCGGTATTCTCCATGATTGTGTGTGCCTCTTTCACTGCTGTCCATGAGCTTTTACCTGTGTCACACTTGTTGGAGACCTCTGGTGAGACTACACTCATATTCAGGCAAATCGTTTTGCACAGCTTCACAATATGCACCCTACCCCAGTTGTATGTAATTTCCCTGATAGATGTCCTCTGCATTATTTATGTAAGGATGCTTGTCTCACTAAGACATGTTCCCCATTGTTATGTCACTTTGTGTGACAGGCACATAATACATATTTTCACTCTGCAGTCCATACTGAAACATACTGATATGTGACTGGTGTTGCTGCTACAACTGTCTTCCATTGACATGCTGTCTGCTGTACATTAGGTTGTTTCACCTGTCCTCTTTCCCTGTGTTCATTCCTACAATTCATCTGTGTTTCCCTATTCAATAGACAGACATTCCCTGAGTGTTTATTTTACATAGCAGTCTATGTACCTTTACAGATCATTTACATAACTTTTGTGCAGAATGCCTGGAATGGGATTTCACAATATTCTGCACTGTATACACTGTCCTGTACTGTGTTTGGAACATATACATTTCTATATGTTAAGCCCTGGTAATCATTGTGGCATAACCTACTGTGCTTTGAGGTAACCAGGTGTGATATCTATGTTGCTTTACATAGTTTTCTGGCCAGCAACACTGTTGCCAGAAATTAAACCACGCTTGTTTCTGTTTAAATGTGATGCACAGCATGAACATGTAATTAGCGTTACTTCTCATTGTGCATCACCATACAAACACGTAAACTCCATGTAGGCTTCACATGAAGCCTACACGGAGTTTACTGTACTCCAGGGATGTTCTGAGGTTTCTGTCTTTGCATACATGGCACAGTTCTTACAGCTTATATTTATTTATTTTTTGGTCTTTTGTTAACCAGGTTGGTCTGGCTGGACCAGGGGCCTTTTTTCAGCAGAGACTCGAGGAGAAAAGCTGCAGTACAAAGAGAATTTGTTACAATGAAGTACATAATTAAGCAAACAAACAAGTGAAAGAAAATATGTATCATACAGAGAAGAAAAATAAAGTTTCCTTTATACATGCTTGGAGTAAACAATCTAAGATACACATATCGCTTGCTGTAGAATATCAGTTTACAGTCAATGGCTGGAATAGACAAATCAATGACAGGAGGGAGAGATAGGGAAATAGAATATTAAGTATAGAGGGGTGTCTCATTTGAGATAAATAGGATAAGACAGAGAAGTAGAAGGGAGAGCCAAATAGGATGCATTTGGAGTAAAATATAGGGTAGTAAGAGTGATAGAGATTGCAGAAAAGTATAGGTGGGAATATATAAAATGGAAAAAAATAGGGACAGTGGAAGAGGGATAGGTTAGCCTGGAAGAGGAAGCGATTCAAGCTGGATCTTTCCAGGGGCAGGTCCAGGAATTAAGCAGATATTCTTTTAAAGCAAGTTTGAAGTTGCTAGACATTTGAATAGCTATTTTGTTGTATGTTAGTTCAAGTTTGGATGACAAATTTTTCTGGAGGTTTGTAAAGATAGGGGCAGCATATAATAGAGTAGGTAAAAGGTAGGCTTGGGCTAGGGACAATTTAAATTCTTGTGTTAGGATTTTTTATTTCTGTAGAGCAATCCTAGTTTTTGGTGAGTCTATTTGATGCAATTATTAATGTGGATGTCAAATTTAAGTTTGTCATCCATGTAGACCCCTAGAACTTTAGTGTGAGAATCAGTCTTGATAGTTGTATTGTTTAGAGAGTAGACAGAGAAGGAGGATTTGAGGTGTTGGAGAGGTTTGGGGAGAAAGAGAAGTAGTTTAGTTTTATTGGGGTTAAATAGGAGTTGGTTGGATGTGAGCCTTGTTTCCACTGAGTGCAGGGTGTCTTGGGTGAGGGTATGTAGGTGGGGTCGGTTGTCAGAGGTAGTGATGATGATGGAGTCATCTGCATATTGTATGAGTATGGAGTGGGGCAGGACTGAAAGAGATTATTGGTAAAGATGTTATATAGTATTGGTCCCAAGATAGAGTCTTGGGGTACACCAGTTTGAATGGGAAGGAAGGGAGAAGTGGCAGAGAGCCACTTGACAGCTTGGGTTCTATTAGATAGGTATGAAGAGAACCAGCCAAGGGTAGTGGTAGAGAGATTAAAGGAGGCAAGTTTGGAGAGAAGGAGCTTGGGAGACACAGTGTCAAATGCCTTAGAGAGTTTAAGGACAAGGCAAGACACTAATTTGTTATTATTGAGAGATGTAAAGATAGAGTGAGTAAAGGACAGTAATGCAGTATTTGTGCTATGATGAGGATGGAATTCATGTTATGAAGATTTTCCTGAGTGAGGTGTAAATTGAACTGCTTGTGTATGCACTTTTTGAGAATCTTGGAAAGAGGAGATAGGATAGCTAAAGGCCTAAAATTTGAGAGGTCAGTGGAGTTACCTCCTTTATGTAGTGGAATAATACAGGATGTTTTCCAGATGTCAGGGACAAGATTTTTAATCTTTTTTTTATTTCTCCAAGTCTTTTGGATTTCTAATACCATGATGGGAATGAACCCCTTTCCTAAGTCAAAGTACGATTACAGTTCATGAAATTAGTATTGTTTCAATCTTTGATGTCAGCCAGTAGTGCTCTTCGCAGAACCTGCAATGTGCCCAGTAATGACTCTTTCTGCAGTTCATATGGAGTTACATGTATTGGTATCATATCTAAATATGATTGTAAATTCTTTTTTTATAAGGCCTGTGATCCTACTACTATTGGAACTGTCTGGGTATCTTTCTTATACATTGCTCTCATTTCTGCCTGCAGATTCTAAACTTTTATGACTTTATGTCTCTCTGTACGCAAGAAACTGTAGTCACTGGGTGTGGCAATTTCAATGATCAATGCTACTCTTGTCTTCTTTTCCTGGACCACTATATCTGGTTTTCTAGCATCTATCTTTTGAACTATTGGTAATGGATGATCCCAAGTGATGCAGACTTCATTTTCTATGATGCTTTGTGGATCATGTTTCCAGTGTTTTTCAGCCACTTCAGTACCATAATGTTTGCACAATCCCCAGTGCAACAGTCTCGTCACATTATTATGCCTTTCAGTATGCAGTCCTTCTGCCATTGGTATGCCACAGCCAGCAACGAGGTGTGCAACTGTTTCCAATTCGGTTTTACAAAACCTACATTTGTCTGTTTCTCCCACATGTTCAATGGACTTTATAAACCAACATGTATGCAGCTCACTATCTTGGGGCACCGATATTAACCTTTCATCTCTTGGTTTGAATTTGCCTCTCCTTAACCATTCCTGTGTTTGTTCCTGATCAACATGAGGTTCTTCCAGAAGTTTTCTATACTTGCAATTATATTTATGCTTTTTCCACATTTCTTGCCTTCTCATCTGATCATTCACCTTATATTCTTTCTTTTGTTTTTTGGCACATTCCATTGTTGCATGATTTTTATCTACTTTTGGTTTGATTTCCATTCCTGCTTGATGCCGATAAGCTTCTGTTAGATTAAGCAGAGAAGTCATCTTAGATTTATTCTCCTTATATTTCAAAACTTTCACTATGTTTGGGTCTTGTGAGATCAGCAGATATGTGTAGAGAGCCACAATTGCAGATCTATACATATAATCAATTTCAAGGAGGCCCATCCCTCCTTCGGAATGGGGAATATATAATCTTGGAATGCAATGATTTTTATAAATCATTTGGTGAGCATAAATCATCCTTCTTGTTTTCCTATCTAATCTATCTAACATGTTTTGGGGCCAGTCAATCACTCCAAAACTGTAAGTTAGGACAGAAAGAGCAAATTGGTTTATAGCTTGGATTTTATTCTTAGATGTCAGTGCTGTTTTCAGGATTAATTTAAGTCTTCTGAAGTATTCCTTACTAAGTTTTATTTGCATTTGTTCGTGTTTTATTGTTGATCCTTCATCATTTCCCAAATATCTATACACTCCTTCTTGCTCAAGTTCTTTTATATCACATCCTTGTCCCAAACTGATGTATTCCTGGCATTGCAGTTTTCCTGCTTTAAAGGTCGCTTTTGTACATTTATCAAGACCAAATGACATTCTTATACCATCTGAAAAAGTTTTGACAACTTGCAATTGTGCTTTCAGTTCCTCATCTGATGAGCTATACAGTTTTAAATCATCGACAAAGAGAATGTGAGAAGTATTTGCACTGTTGTTTTCTAGGAGCCAGATTATAGCCATGGCCTAAGCTGTTGAGTAAACAGCTTAATGGATTAAGGACAAGACAGAATAGTAATAGCAACAGAGAGTTACCCTGGAATATCTCCCTTTGAACTTTTGTCCCTAGGATAACAATTTGTCCTTTATCATGGCTTAATTGCAAAGTGGTCTGCCACTGTTTCATGGTCACTATAATGTACTCGTTCAGTGTGGGGTGTTCCTTATACATTTTTAAGCACTCTTTTATCCATGAATGTGGGATACTATCAAATGCTTTTTTGTAGTCAATCCATGTCATACTTAGATTCTTACCCTTTTTACAGTTCTCCACTATGACTTTAACAACAAATGATCCTTTGTTCCATATGACTTTCTTTTATTGCCCTTTTGTTCTACTACCATAATTGAGTTTTCTTTTAAATGACTATAAACTCTGTCTTCATGAATTCCCATGTATAGTTAATACATCATCAGAAGGCAAGTCTTTGGTCTATAATTTTTAGGGTAGCTTGCAGGTTTACTCTTAAGTAGGAGCATTGTTTTTCCTGTTGTTAGCCAGGTTGGTGTCTGTTCTGGGTGCGCATATAAATAGTTCTTACTCATGGCTAAATTTGTGTGCAAAGATGTTAATACTTTTAACCAGAAGTTAGGCACTCTGGGTCTGGGGTTTTCCAGTTAGAGGCTTTTCTTAACTTTGTTTCAATCTCTCTAGCTATTACTTCATGCCATTTCATGTCTTGTACATTTAAACTTCTTATTCTTTCTTTTACTTCTTCTATCCGTTTAGCATCATTGTTATGTTCTACAGGATCTTCATAGATACTTCTCCAAAATGTATCTATTTCTTCTTTTTTGGCGGTATTTCAATTCATTTTACCTTATTTCCAAGTTCTCTATAAAACCTTTTTGGGTCATCAATATATTTTTTATTTTGTACTTTTCCTTTATATTTATCTTTGTATCTTCTAAGTTTTTCCACCTGTGCTGAAATTTTTAGTTTATTTGCAATAGTACATGATAGCTCCTGATCTGTTCTAATATTGTGCATTGTTTTTATCACATCTATCTTTTTTAGTATGTTTGTTTATCTGTTCCCTCTTCTATAGTCTTCTAACAGTGACACCGTGTCTTAATTGCTTTATAATTTTCTCTATTCGATATTTCCATGATGGTATTCGATTTCTCCCCTTCCTTTCCCTCACTACCCTGTGTTCTTGTGGTAGAACTTTATCAGTTATTAATTTAGCTGCACAGTAATATTTCCTGTTTACTTCTGTTATATCGCATAGATCTCTATGGACAGTCCTAATTACTGTGCTCATTTGTTTTATCAGACTTCTGACTTTTTGGGTTTTATTAACATTCTGCAGTTTATTTCTTTCATTGATCTTGACATATATGCCCATGTCTATTAAATCAAGCAATTCTCTTAGCTCATTTTCTTCTAAATTGAGGGCACATCCCTTGTTTTCCAGTTCCTGCAGGCATTCTATAGAAGCTTATATAGCACCTTCCTGTGACACATTCTCTTCAGCTTCATCCCATGCCATCCGTTGCTCTATCATATAGGAACTCACTGGCCTATTACTCCTCAACATTGACTGCATCAGAGTTTCCACAGTTTCCTGTTCCTTCACTTGCTGTCTAGCTTCAAGTGAACATTTATACTGGTTTGCTGTAGAAGGCTCCAAATTATCTTCATATGGCACCCAACCAATTGCTTCCTGGTCCACTAGTTTCCCCTTAATTTGGATATCTATAACTCTATCCTGTAGTGGTGCTTTCTGAATTAGATTTTCTACACTAAATCCTTCACTTTGCAGGTACTCCATAACCTCATTTTCTATTTGTTTTGCTTCTCCATTACTAATCTCCTTTTCTACTTTTCCTCTTTGTCTTCTTTTTTAATGTATTGTAATGTTTTCCATGTCCGGATTCTTTTGCCTGTATTTCTCTTCAAATATCTTTGGTGCTGCTCTTTTTGTGTTGGTTAGTTTTGCTTTCTCCTTTGCATAAATATTCCACCATATTAAATCTCTTTTTCTTTCCCATGTCCATGTTTCTTCTTCAGATGTTTCTTGATCTTCCTGTTTCTCCCTGCTTTGGGGATTCACTCTATTATGTTGTGATGTAACCTGTGTTAGACCTTCTACATCAAATCCTTCACATTGCAGGCACTCCATAACTTCAACTTCTATTTTTTTTTAACTTCTGCTTTACTGATTTTCTTTTCTACGTTCCATCTTTGTGATATTATTTTTGTTTTATTGTAAAAGTTTCCATATCTGGATGCCTTTGCCTGTATTTCTCTTCAAATATTTTGGGGCTGCCTTCTTTGCATTGATTAATTTGGCTTTCTCCTTTGCATAAATATTTTACTATATCAAATCTCTCTTTCTTTCCCATGTCCATATTTCTTTTTTATACTTTAGAAGAATCTCTTGGTTTTGTTGTCTATATTTATGCACTTCCTCACATGTTTCTTATTCCAAACAGATCAAGGTTTCTTGATCTATATGCTGTTTTTCACAAATCTGTTGTATTAATGAACACAAATTTTCATTTGAAGCTTCTAACAGTTTTTCTTGCAAAATTATTTTTCTTTCCTCTAATTTCTCTCTTAATCGTTTTGTATATCTTGTGTCTGGACATTCTGAGCTTTTTACATAATAGCAACAATCCATAATTTCTTCCTTATCCTCAATAGTCCACTTTATTGTCTTTATGGATCTTCTTTGGCCTATCAGTTTTTGTGATTTTTGTGGACTGCTACTTCCTTCTACAACAGGGGGTCATCCTCTGTCTGGGCCTGGCCTGGCCCATTGTAGGAATGTTTCCGTATTTTGAGGATTCTACACTGTCATCTTTTCCAGTCCTGGCATCAATCTGCCTACCAAGATTGGGCAGATTTTTATCCTGGGTCTTGTGCACCCAGCTATCTTTTTTGGTTTTTAACCTAATTCTGTCCATGATATATGCTATATAAATACAGTCTAAACATCAGTGTCGCCTTGGTGAGATTTTGTGAAAACAGTGTCCACCTCATGAAGGTACTCACCAAGACTTGAGGATGAATTAAATTTCAGCACTACTATCCTCCTTTGCTTGCTGACTTTTCATCTCTCCATTCAAACCCTGTATTGCCCAATTGATGAGTATGGAGACTGGATAGGCAATAGAGGGGGCAGCGAGTTTGACCTATTGAGGAGGCAGGTTATCAGCAGAAGGGGAACAGGGTTTAAGTTATAGAGTAGAGATTTTATGGTGGGTGTGGGGATAGATTTGAATGTGAATGGAGCTTTGTGGTTGAGTGGTGGAGGGGTGTCATGATAGGTTTCCTTGTTTATATTGATTAGCTTTTGTATGGTGTCTATGAAGAAGGAGTTAAGAAGAGTGGCAGTCTCTAGAGGTGAGCTGTTTGGGGAGGGGTTGGAAGGAGATGGGTTTCCTGGGTGTAAGAGCGTATAATGGTATTCCAGAATTTTTTAGGGTTGGAGCAGGGGTTTCTCTGAGGGTTAAGATAAAAGTTTTTTTTTTTTGGTCAAGGGTGACTTGTTTTTTTGTGGAATTTCGAAGTCCCCTGTAATGTTGGAGGTTAGAATGGGTTTTGAGGATGCTATATGCATCTTAAATTGGAAGTGATGCAAATTCAGTATCCTCAAAAATTTCTGACCCTGTAAGAAACCTTTTAGTCTCTGTCTTCTTTCTTGTATTGCCCTTTCCATGTACTCACTCAGTCCTTCCCAA